>NC_135393.1:17617522-17730022 GCF_051989625.1 Stigmatopora argus
AGCCTTACTATACTATGTCGGTTTTTACGAAAAAAGCCTTACAATACTATGTCGTTTTTTTACGGAAATAAAGCCTTACAATACTGTCGTTTTTTAAAGAAAAAAATCCTTAATATATTATGTCATTTTTTAATGACATAACGACATAGTATAGTAAGGCTTTTTTCTTTAAAAAGCGACATAGTATAATAAGGTTTTTTTCTTAAAAAAACGACATAGTATAGCAAGGCTTTTAAAAAAAAAGACATAGTATAGTAAGGCTTTTTTCTTTTAAAAAACGACATAGTAATAGTAAGGCTTTTTTCTCAAAAAAACGACATAGTATAGTAAGGCTTTTTTCTTTAAAAAACGACATAGTATAGTTAGGCTTTTTTCTTTTAAAAAAAACTACATAGTATAGTAAGGCTTTCTTCTTTAAAAAACGACATAGTTTAGTAAGGCTTTTTTTTCTTAAAAAACAACATACTATAGTAAGGCTTTTTTCTTAAAAAACGACTTCGTATAGCAAGGCTTTTTAAAAAAAAAAACGACATAGTATAGTAAGGCTTTTTTCTTTTAAAAAAACGACATAGTATAGCAAGACTTTTTTTCCTACAAAAAAAACTACATATTATAGTAAGGCTTTTTTCTTTAAAAAACGACATAGTATAGTAAGGCTTTTTTCTTTAAAAAACGACATAGTATAGTAAGGTTTTTTTCTTTAAAAAACGACATAGTATAGTAAGGCTTTTTTCTTTAAAAAAAACGACATAGTATAGTAAGGCTTTTTTCCTAAAAAAACGACATAGTATATGTAAGGCTTTTTTTTCTTAAAAAACGACATAGTATATATAGTAAGGCTTTTTTCTTTAAAAAAACGACAGTATAGTAAGGCTTTTCTTTAAAAAAAACATAGTATAGTAAGGCTTTTTTCTTTTTAAAAAAACGACAGTGTAGTAAGGCTTTTTCTTCTTTAAAAAACGACATAGTATAGTAAGGCTTTTTTTCCTAAAAAACGACATAGTATAGTAAGGGTTTTTTTTCTCAAAAAACGACATAGTATACAAAGGGTTTTTTCCCTAAAAAATGACATAGTATAGTAAGGCCTTTTCTTCTTAAAAAACGACATAGTATACAAAGGGTTTTTTCCCTAAAAAACGACATAGTATAGTAAGGCTTTTTTCCCTAAAAAAACGACATAATATAGTAAGGCTTTTTTTCTTTAAAAAAAACGACATAGTATAGTAAGGTTTTTTCCCTAAAAATGACATAATATAGTAAGGGCTTTTTTTTTCTTAAAAAATGACAAAGTATAGTAATGCTTTTTTCCCTAAAAAACGACATAGTATAGTAAGGCTTTTTTTCCTAAAAAACGACATAGTATAGTAAGGGGTTTTTTTCTCAAAAAACGACATAGTATACAAAGGGTTTTTTCCCTAAAAAAACGACATAGTATAGTAAGGCTTTTTTTTTCTTAAAAAACGACATAGCATACAAAGGGTTTTTTCCCTAAAAAACGACATAGTATAGTAAGGCTTTTTTTCCTAAAAAACGACATGGTATAGTAAGGCTTTTTTTTTCTTAAAAAAACTACATAGTATACAAAGGGTTTTTTCCCTAAAAAACGACATAGTATAGTAAGGCTTTTTTTCCCTAAAAAAACGACATGGTATAGTAAGCCTTTTTTTCCTAAAAAAAAAAAAAACAGCATAGTATACTAAGGTTTTTTCCCTAAAAAACGACGTAGTATAGTAAGGCTTTTTTTCTTAAAAAAACGACATGGTATAGTAAGGCTTTTTTCCCTAAAAATACGACATAATATAGTAAGGCTTTTTTTCCTAAAAAAACGCCATAGTATAGTAAGGCTTTTTTTCCCTAAAAACGACATAGTATAGTAAGGTTTTTTCCCTAAAAATGACATAATATAGTAAGGGTTTTTTTTTTCCTAAAAAATGACATAGTATAGTAATGCTTTTTTCCCTAAAAAACAACATAGTATAGTAAGGCTTTTTTTCTTAAAAAACGACATAGTATAGTAAGGCTTTTTCCCCTAAAAAAAACGACATAGTATAGTAAGGCTTTTAAAAAAAATGACCATGTATAGTAAGCCTCATCTCATTTTCTGAACTGCTTTATCCTCATTAGGGTAGCGGGGGATGCTGGAGCCAATCCCATTTGTCTCCAGGCCAGAGGCGGGGGACATCCTGAATCGGTGGCCAGACGATCTTAGGGTACAAGGAGACGGACAACCACGCACTGTATAGTAAGTCTTTTTTCCTTAAAAAACGACATAGTATAGTAAGGTTTTTTTTGCTCAAAAAACGACATAGTATACAAAGGTTTTTTTCCCTAAAAAAACGACATAGTATAGTAAGGCTTTTTTTCCTTAAAAACGACATGGTATAGTAAGCCTTTTTTTCCTAAAAAAACGACATAGTATAGTAAGGTTTTTTCCCTAAAAATGACATATAGTAAGGTTTTTTTTTTTCTTAAAAAATGACATAGTATAGTAATGCTTTTTTCCCTAAAAAACAACATAGTATAGTAAGGCTTTTTTTTTCTAAAAAAACGACATAGTATAGTAAGGCTTTTTTTCCCCCCAAAAAAACGACATAATATAGTAAGGCTTTTTTCCCCTAAAAAAACGACATAATATAGTAAGGCTTTTATTCCTAAAAAAACGACATAGTATAGTAAGGTTTTTTTCCCTAAAAATGACATATATAGTAAGGGTTTTTTTTTCTTAAAAAATGACATAGTATAGTAATGCTTTTTTCCCTAAAAAACAACATAGTATAGTAAGGCTTTTTTTCCTAAAAAAACGACATAGTATGGTAAGGCTTTTTTCCCTAAAAAAATGACATAGTATAGTAAGGCTTTTTTTCTTAAAAAAACGACATAGTATAGTAAGGCTTTTTTTCTTAATAAACGACATAATATAGTAAGGTTTTTTTTCTTCTTAAAAAACGACATTGTATAGTAAGGCTTTTTTCCCTAAAAAAAACGACATAGTATAGTAAGGCTTTTAAAAAAATGACCATGTATAGTAAGCCTCATCTCATTTTCTGAACTGCTTTATCCTCATTAGGGTAGCGGGGGATGCTGGAGCCAATCCCATTTGTCTCCAGGCCAGAGGCGGGGGACATCCTGAATCGGTGGCCAGACGATCTTAGGGTACAAGGAGACGGACAACCACGCACTGTATAGTAAGTCTTTTTTCCTTAAAAAACGACATAGTATAATAAGGCTTTTTTTCTTTAAAAAAACGACATAGTATAGTAAGGGTTTTTTTTCTCAAAAAACGACATAGTATCCAAAGGGTTTTTTCCCTAAAAAACGACATGGTATAGTAAGCCTTTTTTTCCTAAAAAAAAAAAAAACAGCATAGTATAGTAAGGTTTTTTCCCTAAAAAACAACATAGTATAGTAAGGCTTTTTTCCCCCTAAAAAACGACATAGTATAGTAAGGCTTTTTTCCCTAAAAACGACATAGTATAGTAAGTTTTTTTTTTTCTTAAAAAACGACATAGTATAGAAAGGGTTTTTTCCCAGAAAAACGACATAGTATATATAGTAAGGCTTTTTTCCCTAAAAAAACGACATAGTATAGTAAGGCTTTTTCCCTAAAAAAACGACATAGTATAGTAAGGCTTTTTTTCCTAAAAAAAACGACATAGTATAGTAAGGGTTTAAAAAAAAAAAGACCATGTATAGTAAGCCTCATCTCATTTTCTGAACTGCTTTATCCTCATTAGGGTAGCGGGGGATGCTGGAGCCAATCCCATTTGCCTCCAGGCCAGAGGCGGCGGACATCCTGAATCGGTGGCCAGACGATCTTAGGGTACAAGGAGACGGACAACCACGCACTGTATAGTAAGTCTTTATTCCTTAAAAACAACATGGTATAGTAAGGCTTTTTTTCCTAAAAAACGACATAGTATAGTAAGGGTTTTTTTTCTCAAAAAACGACATAGTATACAAAGGGTTTTTTCCCTGTTGAGAAATAATTGTCTTTGTGTCATGACAGATGCATTGGACAACGTGGAAGAGGAGCGGGAGGAGAAGAACGGGTGCAGCCGACCGATCGACAAGTCAAGTCCTGCTTGCCTCACCCCGTGACAGCCGTGGGTTTGAGGTGTGTCCCCGTCATTCGGCATACGTGGATGTGGACGAGGGCGACTGGCAGAACAACGCCACCATGCGGTTCTTCGACAGCCGGCGGTTGTGGTGGGAATGGCAACCAATAAAAGTTTGGGTGGCTTATTTGAAATCCTAGCTAATAGCCAGTGTCTTCTGTTGTTTTAGGCCAAATCTCTTAACTAATTTTGATGTAATGTTTAAATGGAAAATTTAATTTTGAAATTTTTTTTTAGTAAAAGGTAATGAGTCTTTTGTCGCAGGTGGGGAGTGAACCAGCTTCCATTCGACGGTAGGCATATGCTCTACTGTGTGTGCTAAAGGGCCCTCCCACCTTCCCACTAAACTTCAACCGGCTGAGTATTTTCGGTAAGAGGGCGCTGGAGTGATTTTGGCTAAGTGTGTAAACCGCCTCCCTACTCAGCATGGTCCTGTCCAATAAAAGTTTTCTTGTCTTTTGTTTTTGTAGGCCAATTCTTTTAACTAATTTTGATGCAATGTTTAAATGTAAAATTTATTTTTTTAAAGTTTATTTTAGCAAAAGGTAATTTGTCTTATGTCGCAGGTGTCTCTCCCCGCCGAAGGCGGGGAGAGACACCAAGAGTACGTCTGCGGGACGCGAACCAGCTTCCACTCGGTGGTAGGCGCATACTCTACTGTGTGCGCCAAGGGGCCCACCCACACACCCACTAAACTTCGACCGGCTAAGTCTTTTCGGTAAGAGGGTGCTGGAGTGATTTTGGCTAAGTGTGTAAGACGCCTCCGTACTCAGCATGGTCCTGTCCAATAAAAGTTTTCTTGTCTATTGTTTTTTTAAGCCAATTCTTTTAACTAATTTGGATGTTATGTTTAAATGTAAAATTTAATTTTGAAAGTTTATTTTAGTAAAAGGTAATTTATCTTATGTCGCAGGTGTCTCTCCCCGCCGAAGGCGGGGAGAGGCACCAAGAGTACGTCTGCGGGACGCGAACCAGCTTCCACTCGGTGGTAGGCGCATACTCTACTGTGTGCGCCAAGGGGCCCACCCACACACCCACTAAACTTCGACCGGCTAAGTCTTTGCGCTGAGGAGGCGCTCGACTCATTTAACTAAGTGTATAAGCCATCTACTTAAAATGTACAGTCCTGCCCACTCAGTTTTTATTTGACTGGAAAAGTGACAAGTTGGAGGAGGCGGGGAATCCAACCCATGACCTTTTGGATGGTAAGTTGGTGCTCTGCTATTGATGCCAAGTATCCGTTTGAGCTGAAGAGTGAAAACTTGAAGGATGTGGGATTCAATCCATGCAAGTAGGCACTATACCTCATTTTGGGTCAAAATGAAGAAATCCTGCGTCTGTTTTGGGCAGCTTTAAGTTCCAGTTAAGTCCTGCAAGACAAAAGTCACAAAATGGTTAAGAATGTGTGACTGTACTCAAGTCTTGTTTAGTGGGCCAAAAGGTCTTACACTCTTGACAATTCTGGCATTTTAAAAGAAAGCTGGAATTCCTCCCGCGTCAGCCCCTTGGTGAAATCGACAGCCGCAGGTGAGTCTAAGAAAAACAAAAGAAAAGAAATATTTTCTGCACAGCAACATGAATGTCTCTTTTAAACTTACTTTTTTTTGTCTTCAGGTGTCCTCACTCTCGCTTTCCTTTGGGAAACCTTTTCGTTGTAAGACTGTCCATCCCACAAGTCATCCATTTTTGCCGTTGTCACTCATCTGAAAAAATAAAAGTTGACAGCAAAGTATCTCTTGTTCTATTATGTGACCTTGACTTTGATTTATAAAAAAAAAATGTTTCATTCGAAAAACTATTTTGTAAGGGGATGTGGCTATGCACACGCACTAGGATCGCTGCAACAAGGCAAGACATCACATACCGAGTCAATACAAAGGCGACCGGTCGGGGCGGCGCTTCATCCACAAGCTGGTCCCAAAACTACTCCATCCTGTCAGAAAGATCATTTTTTAAAGAAAAAAGCCTTACTATACCATGTCTTTTTTTAAAAGAAAAAGCCTTACTATACTATGTCGTTTTTTTAAGAAAAAAGCCTTACTATACTATGTCGTTTTTTTTTTAAGAAAAAAGCCTTACTATACTATGTCGTTTTTTTTAAGAAAAAAGCCTTACTATACTATGTCATTTTTTAAGGTTAAAAACGCCTTACTATAGTATGTCGTTTTTTAAGAAAAAAAGCCTTACTAAACTATGTCGTTTTTTAAAGAAAAAAGCCTTACTATACTATGTCGTTTTTATAAGAAAAAAGCCTTACTATACTATGTCGTTTTTTAAGAAAAAAAGCCTTATTATACTATGTCGTTTTTTAGGAAAAAAAGCCTTACTATACTATGTCGTTTTTTTTAAGAAAAAAAGCCCTACTATACTATGTCGTTTTTTAGGGGGAAAAGCCTTACTATATTATGTCGTTTAAGAAAAAAAAGCTCACTATATGATGACAAGTAGGCTTTTTGTGTTGTGATAATGACGACAGGGCCTATGTCCGATTATTATTATTATTATTATGTCTTTTTTTTAAGAAAAAAAGCCTTACTATACTATGTCGTTTTTTAAAGAAAAAAAGCCTTACTATACTATGTTGTTTATTAAAGAAAAAAAGCCTTACTATACTATGTCGTTTTTTAAAGAAAAAAAGCCTTACTATACTATGTTGTTTTTAAGGAAAAAAGACTTACTATACAGTGTGCGTGGTTGTCCATCTCCTTGTACCCTAAGATCGGCTGGCCACCGATTCAGGATGTCCCCCGCCTCTGGCCTGGAGACAAATGGGATTGGCTCCAGCATCCCCCGCTAGCCTAATGAGGATAAAGCGGTTCAGAAAATGAGATGAGATGAGGCTTACTATACATGGTCATTAAAAAAAAAAAAAGCCTTACTATACATGGTCATTTTTTTAAAGAAAAAGCCTTACTATACTATGTCGTTTAAAGAAAAAAAGCCTTACTATACTATGTCGTTTTTTAGGAAAAATAGTACTATACTATGTTGTTTTTTAATTAAAAAAAAAAAAAGCCTTACTATACTATGTCGTTTTTTAGGGAAAAAAAGCCTTACTATACTATGTCGTTATTTAGGGAAAAAAGCCTTACTATATATACTATGTCGTTTTTTAGGAAAAAAAGCCTTACTATACTATGTCGTTTTTTTTAAGAAAAAAAGCCTTACTATACTATGTCGTTTTTTTAGGGAAAAAAGCCTTACCATACTATGTCGTTTTTTTAGGAAAAAAAGCCTTACTATACTATGTTGTTTTTTAGGGAAAAAGCATTACTATACTATGTCATTTTTTAAGAAAAAAAAACCCTTACTATATTATGTCATTTTTAGGGAAAAAACCCTTTGTATACTATGTCGTTTTTTGAGAAAAAAAACCCTTACTATACTATGTCGTTTTTTAGGAAAAAAAGCCTTACTATACTATGTCGTTTTTTAGGGAAAAAAGCCTTACTATACCATGTCGTTTTTAAGGAAAAAAGACTTACTATATATACAGTGCGTGGTTGGCCGTCTCCTTGTACCCTAAGATCGTCTGGCCACCGATTCAGGATGTCCCCTGCCTCTGGCCTGGAGACAAATGGGATTGGCTCCAGCATCCCCCGCTACCCTAATGAGGATAAAGCAGTTCAGAAAATGAGATGAGGCTTACTATACATGGTCATTTTTTTTAAAAGCCTTACTATACTTTCGTTTTTTTTTAGGGAAAAAAGCCTTACTATACTATGTCGTTTTTAAGAAAAAAAGCCTTACTATACTATGTCATTTTTTTAGGAAAAAAAAGCCTTACTATACTATGTTGTTTTTTAGGGAAAAAAAGCATTACTATACTATGTCATTTTTTTAAGAAAAAAAAACCCTTAATATATTATGTCATTTTTAGGGAAAAAACCTTACTATACTATGTCGTTTTTAGGGAAAAAAAAGCCTTACTATACTATGTCGTTTTTTTTAGGAAAAAAAGCCTTACTATATTATGTCGTATTTTTTAGGGAAAAAAGCCTTACTATACTATGTCGTTTTTTGGGGAAAATAGCCTTACTATACTATGTCATTTTTTGGGGGAAAAAGCCTTACTATACTATGTCGTTTTTTAGGTAAAAAAGCCTTACTATATTATGTCGTTTTTTTTAGGAAAAAAAGCCTTACTATACTATGTCGTTTTTTTAAGAAAAAAAGCCTTACTATACTACGTCGTTTTTTAGGGAAAAAAACCTTACTATACTATGCTGTTTTTTTTAGGAAAAAAAGGCTTACTATACCATGTCGTTTTTTAGGAAAAAAAGTCTTACTATACTATGTCGTTTTTTAGGGAAAAAAACCTTTGTATACTATGTCGTTTTTTAAGAAAAAAAAAGCCTTACTATACTATGTCGTTTTTTTGGGAAAAAACCCTTTGTATACTATGTCGTTTTTTGAGGAAAAAAACCTTACTATACTATGTCGTTTTTTAGGAAAAAAAGCCTTACTATACTATGTCGTTTTTTAGGGAAAAAAAGCCTTACTATACCATGTCGTTTTTAAGGAAAAAAGACTTACTATACTATGTCGTTTTTTAAGAAAAAAAGCCTTACTATACTATGTCTTTTTTTTTGGAAAAAAAGCCTTACTATACTATGTTGTTTTTTAGGGAAAAAAAAGCATTACTATACTATGTCATTTTTTAGGAAAAAAAAAAACCTTACTATATTATGTCATTTTTAGGGAAAAAACCTTACTATACTATGTCGTTTTTAGGGAAAAAAAGCCTTACTATACTATGTCGTTTTTTTAGGAAAAAAAGCCTTACTATATTATGTCGTTTTTTTAGGGAAAAAAGCCTTACTATACTATGTCGTTTTTTGGGGAAAATAGCCTTACTATACTATGTCATTTTTTGGGGAAAAAAGCCTTACTATACTATGTCGTTTTTTAGGTAAAAAAGCCTTACTGTACTATGTTGTTTTTTTAGGAAAAAAGCCTTACTATACTATGTCGTTTTTTTAAGAAAAAAAGCCTTACTATACTATGTCGTTTTTTAGGGAAAAAACCTTACTATACTATGCTGTTTTTTTTTTTTTTAGGAAAAAAAGGCTTACAATACCATGTCGTTTTTTAGGAAAAAAAGCCTTACTATACTATGTCGTTTTTTAGGAAAAAAAGCCTTACTATACTATGTCGTTTTTTTTAAGAAAAAAAGCCTTACTATACTATGTCGTTTTTTAGGGAAAAAAACTTACTATACTATGCTGTTTTTTTGGGGGGGGGAAAAAGGCTTACTATACCATGTCGTTTTTAAGGAAAAAAAGCCTTACTATACTATGTCGTTTTTTTAGGGAAAAAACCCTTTGTATACTATGTCGTTTTTTGAGCAAAAAAACCCTTACTATACTATGTCGTTTTTTAGGAAAAAAAGCCTTACTATACTATGTCGTTTTTTAGGGAAAAAAAGCCTTACTATACCATGTCGTTTTTAAGGAAAAAAGACTTACTATACAGTGCGTGGTTGTCCATCTCCTTGTACCCTAAGATCGTCTGGCCACCGATTCAGGATGTCCCCCGCCTCTGGCCTGGAGACAAATGGGATTGGCTCCAGCATCCCCCGCTACCCTAACGAGGATAAAGCAGTTCAGAAAATGAGATGAGGCTTACTATACATGGTCATTTTTTTTAAAAGCCTTACTATACTATGTCGTTTTTTTAGGGGGAAAAGCCTTACTATACAATGTCGTTTTTTAAGAAAAAAAGCCTTACTATACTATGTCATTTTTTTTAGGAAAAAAAGCCCTACTATACTATGTCGTTTTTTTAAAAGAAAAAGCCTTACTATACTATGTCATTTTTTTAGGAAAATAGCCTTACTATACTATGTCGTTTTTTAAGAAAAAAAGCCTTACTATACTATGTCATTTTTTAGGGGAAAATAGCCTTACTATACTATGTCGTTTTTTAAGAAAAAAAGCCTTACTATACTATGTCGTTTTTTAGGAAAAAAGCCTTACTATACTATGTCGTTTTTTAGGAAAAAAAGCCTTACTATACTATGTCATTTTTTAAGAAAAAAAGCCTTACTTTACTATGTCGTTTTTAGGAAAAAAAGCCTTACTATACTATGTCGTTTTTTAGGGAAAAAAGCCTTACTATACTGTGTCGTTTTTTAAGAAAAAAAGCCTTACTATACTATGTCGTTTTTAGGAAAAAAAGCCTTACTATACTATGTCGTTTTTTAGGGAAAAAAGCCTTACTATACTATGTCGTTTTTTAAGAAAAAAACCCTTACTATATTATGTCGTTTTTTAGGGAAAAAGCCTTACTATACTATGTCGTTTTTTAGGGAAAAAAAGCCTTACTAAACTATGTCGTTTTTTAAGAAAAGCCTTACTATACTATGTCATTTTTTTAGGAAAAAAAAGCCTTATTATACTTTGTTGTTGTTTTTTATAGGAAAAATAGCCTTACTATACTATGTCGTTTTTTAAGAAAAAAAGCCTTACTATACTATGTCGTTTTTTAGGAAAAAAGCCTTACTATACTATGTCGTTTTTAGGAAAAAAAGCCTTACTATACTATGTCGTTTTTTAGGGGAAAAAAGCCTTACCATACTATGTCGTTTTTTAAGAAAAAAAACCTTACTATATTATGTCGTTTTTTAGGGAAAAAGCCTTACTATACTATGTCGTTTTTTTAGGAAAAAAAGCCTTACTATACTATGTCGTTTTTAAAAAAATAAAGCCTTACTATACTATGTCATTTTTTTAGGAAAAAAAGCCTTACTAAACTATGTCGTTTTTTAAGAAAAGCCTTACTATACCATGTCATTTTTTTTTTGGAAAAAAAAGCCTTACTATACTTTGTTGTTGTTTTTTATAGGAAAAATAGCCTTACTATACTATGTCGTTTTTAAAAAAATAAAGCCTTACTATACTATGTCATTTTTTTAGGAAAAAAGCCTTACTATCCTATGTCGTTTTTTGGGGGAAAAATAGCCTTACTATACTATGTCGTTTTTTAGGAAAAAAAGCCTTACTATACTATGTCGTTTTTTAAGAAAAAAAAAGCCTTACTATACTGTCGTTTTTTAAGAAAAAAAAGCCTTACTATACTATGTCGTTTTTTAAGAAAAAAGCCTTACTATACTATGTCGTTTTTTTTAAATAAAAAAGCCTTACTATACTATGTCGTTTTTAGGAAGAAAAGCCTTACTATACTGTCGTTTTTTAAGGAAAAAAAGCCTTACTATACTATGTCGTTTTTTTAATTAAAAAAGCCTTATTATACTATGTCGTTTAAGAAAAAAAGCCTTACTATACTATGTCGTTTTTTAAAGAAAAAAAAGCCTTACTATACTATGTCGTTTTTTTAAGAAAAAATAGCCTTACTATACTATGTTGTTTTTTTAAGAAAAAAGCCTTACTATACTATGTCGTTTTTTTTTTTAAAAGCCTTACTATATTATGTTATTTTTTAGGAAAAAAAGCCTTACTATATATACTATATATTTTTTTAAGAATAAAGCTTTACTATACATGGTCATTTTTAAGGCTTTTTTTGTAAGGCTTTAAAACAAAAACAATGTATAAGGCTTAAAAAAAAAAAAAAAACGACCATCTATTGTAAGCCTTCTTTCCAAAAAAATGACTATGTATACATTGTCATTTTTTAGAAAAAAAAAGCCTAACGATTCATGGACAGAGAAAAGCCTTTTTTCCCCCCGACCAAAAGCCGGCCAAATCTCTTGTGGCTACCCACCGTAACAGATGACGCAGTTCTTCACCTTCCTCAATTCAGCGGCCACGTCCCCCCACAGAACGGTGAAGACCGACTTCCCGCTCTCGTCCAGCTGAAAGCAAAGACCCGATTAAGCGGACGGACGGCCAAATTCCATCCCTGGGGGGGGGCGGGGCTTGCCTGCATGGCGCGACCGATGCGCACGGAACTCCATGACAGCCGCCAGCACGTCTTCCCCATCTTGTGAATTTGAATTATTTTCCATAATATTTTTTCCAACAACCCTATCTTTTTTTAACGTGAGTGATGCGATCAATTCCCTCAAAATCAAGAGGAAGTGGTGCAAAAATATCCCCAAGGCAACAGAAAATGAGGGATTGCTAACTGTTCAGACATGGGCTTGATCATCATCATCGAATCATCAAAAGCCTAATTGTCATCATACACAGCAGCGTATGACGAAATTGGTCGTCTCGAGATGTCCTCGGGGACATGCGGCAGGTTCGTTGGCAATCTGCTCTGATGGATTTATGGCATCTCCTCCCGAGAGCAACCAAATCCTGGCGACTGTAGAAAAGGTTTGCCTGGCAGATGTTAGCAAACAACGACAAGACTGAGGAAACAAAACACCAAACTGGAGAGCAAGAGCCAGCTGCATCCACCCGCGCCGCCATCTTGGATCACTTACCTCCTTCCAACCAAAACGTTTGAAGAATTGAGCCAATTCAGAGTGTCTGTCGTAAGATGGCCGCCAGTCACTAACACCAACGACAGGGCCTCAAGACTCCTAGTTTACACGTACCCGTGAAGCACGCTGAAAGAGAGCAAACACGGGTGGAATGGGCTCGGCTTGCGATTGGACGACGGCACGGGCCGGCGGGCGTGGCCGACTCACCGCAGTTGTCTCTGTCCCTGTCGTCCATCAGTCCGTGCCGTCCGTCCACGCCCAAAAGTCCGCAGGGGGGGAAAAGTTATAGCTTTTGGAAATTTCCAATAATTTAAGGAATGTTTTTTTGCAAAGTGTGCTGAATTTTGCACTCACCTTGATCCCTCTGTCTGTCCCTGCCGTCCGTCCCTGCCGTCCGTCCATGCCGTCCGTCCATGCCGTCCGTCCATGCCGTCCGTCCATGCCCAAAAGTCCGCAGAGGAGAAAAAAAGTTCAAGTCTTTGAACATTTTCCAATATTTTTTTTTTGGCAAAGTGTGTTGAATTTTGCACTCACCTTGATCCCTCCGTCTGTCCCTGCCGTCCGTCCCTGCCGTCCGTCCCTGCCGTCCGTCCCTGCCGTCCATCCCTGCCGTCCGTCCCTGCCGTCCGTCCGTCCCTGCCGTCCGTCCTTGCCGTCCATCTTTGCCGTCCGTTCATGCCCAAAAGTCCACGGGGGAAAAAAAGGTTCAAGTCTTTGAAATTTTTCCAATAAATTAATTACATTTTTTTAGCAAGGTGTGCTGAATTTTGCACTCACCTTGATCCCTCCGTCTGTCCCTGCCGTCCGTCCCTGCCGTCCGTCCCTGCCGTCCGTCCTTGCCGTCCATCTTTGCCGTCCGTTCATGCCCAAAAGTCCACGGGGGAAAAAAAGGTTCAAGTCTTTGAAATTTTTCCAATAAATTACATTTTCTTAGCAAGGTGTGCTGAATTTTGCACTCACCTTGATCCCTCTGTCCGTCCGTGCCGTCCGTCCGTGCCGTCCGTCCGTGCCGTCCGTCCGTGCCGTCCGTCCGTGCCGTCCGTCCGTGCCGTCCGTCCGTCCGTGCCGTCCGTCCGTCCGTGCCGTCCGTCCGTCCGTGCCGTCCGTCCCTGCCGTCCGTCCGTGCCGTCCGTCCGTGCCGTCCGTCCGTGCCGTCCGTCCGTGCCGTCCGTCCGTGCCGTCCGTCCGTGCCGTCCGTCCGTGCCGTCCGTCCGTGCCGTCCGTCCGTGCCGTCCGTCCGTGCCGTCCGTCCGTGCCGTCCGTCCGTGCCGTCCGTCCGTGCCGTCCGTCCGTGCCGTCCGTCCGTGCCGTCCGTCCGTCCGTCCGTGCCGTCCGTCCGTCCGTGCCGTCCGTCCGTCCGTGCCGTCCGTGCCGTCCGTGCCGTCCGTGCCGTCCGTGCCGTCCGTCCGTGCCGTCCGTCCCTGCCGTCCGTCCCTGCCGTCCGTCCCCAAAACTCAGCAGGGGAGAAAAGTGTCCATAAATCCACGGGTAAAAAAGTGTCCAAAACTCCACTGAGGAGAAAAAGTGTCCAAAACTCCACTGGGGAGAAAAGTGTCCAAAAAGTGTCCAAAACTCCACTGGGGAGAAAAGTGTCCAAAACTCCACTAGGGAGAAAAGTGTCCACAAATCAAAACTCAAAGACCAAAATACTTACCTGCACCAGTAAAAAAGTGTCCAAAAGTCCACCGGTAAAAAAGTGTCCATAAATCCACGGGTAAAAAAAGTGTCCAAAACTCCACTGAGGAGAAAAAGTGTCCAAAACTCCACTGGGGAGAAAAAGTGTCCAAAACTCCACTGGGGAGAAAAAGTGTCCAAAACTCCACTGGGGAGAAAAAGTGTCCAAAACTCCACTGGGGAGAAAAGTGTCCAAAAAGTGTCCAAAACTCCACTGGGGAGAAAAGTGTCCAAAAAGTGTCCAAAACTCCACTAGGGAGAAAAGTGTCCACAAATCAAAACTCAAAAGACCAAAATACTTACCTGCACCGGTAAAAAAGTGTCCAAAAGTCCACGGGTAAAAAAGTGTCCAAAACTCCACTGGGGAGAAAAGTGTCCAAAAAGTGTCCAAAACTCCACTGGGGAGAAAAGTGTCCAAAAAGTGTCCAAAACTCCACTGGGGAGAAAAAGTGTCCAAAACTCCACTGGGGAGAAAAGTGTCCAAAAAGTGTCCAAAACTCCACTGGGGACAAAAGTGTCCAAAAAGTGTCCAAAACTCCACTGGGGAGAAAAGTGTCCAAAAAGTGTCCAAAACTCCACTGGGGAGAAAAGTGTCCAAAAAGTGTCCAAAACTCCACTGGGGAGAAAAGTGTCCAAAAAGTGTCCAAAACTCCACTAGGGAGAAAAGTGTCCACAAATCAAAACTCAAAAGACCGAAATACTTACCTGCACCGGTAAAAAAGTGTCCAAAAGTCCACCGGTAAAAAAGTGTCCATAAATCCACGGGTAAAAAAGTGTCCATAAATCCACGGGTAAAAAAGTGTCCAAAAGTCCACGGGTAAAAAAGTGTCCAAAACTCCACTGGGGAGAAAAGTGTCCAAAACTCCACTGGGGAGAAAAGTGTCCAAAAAGTGTCCAAAACTCCACTGGGGAGAAAAGTGTCCAAAAAGTGTCCAAAACTCCACTGGGGAGAAAAGTGTCCAAAAAGTGTCCAAAACTCCACTGGGGAGAAAAGTGTCCAAAAAGTGTCCAAAACTCCACTGGGGAGAAAAGTGTCCAAAAAGTGTCCAAAACTCCACTGGGGAGAAAAGTGTCCAAAACTCCACTAGGGAGAAAAGTGTCCACAAATCAAAACTCAAAGACCAAAATACTTACCTGCACCGGTAAAAAAGTGTCCAAAAGTCCACCGGTAAAAAAGTGTCCAAAACTCCACCGGGGAGAAAAAGTGTCCAAAACTCCACCGGGGAGAAAAAGTGTCCAAAACTCCACCGGGGAGAAAAAGTGTCCAAAACTCCACCGGGGAGAAAAAGTGTCCAAAACTCCACCGGGGAGAAAAAGTGTCCAAAACTCCACCGGGGAGAAAAAGTGTCCAAAACTCCACCGGGGAGAAAAAGTGTCCAAAACTCCACCGGGGAGAAAAAGTGTCCAAAACTCCACCGGGGAGAAAAAGTGTCCAAAACTCCACCGGGGAGAAAAAGTGTCCAAAACTCCACCGGGGAGAAAAAGTGTCCAAAACTCCACCGGGGAGAAAAAGTGTCCAAAACTCCACCGGGGAGAAAAAGTGTCCAAAACTCCACCGGGGAGAAAAAGTGTCCAAAACTCCACCGGGGAGAAAAAGTGTCCAAAACTCCACCGGGGAGAAAAAGTGTCCAAAACTCCACCGGGGAGAAAAAGTGTCCAAAACTCCACCGGGGAGAAAAAGTGTCCAAAACTCCACCGGGGAGAAAAAGTGTCCAAAACTCCACCGGGGAGAAAAAGTGTCCAAAACTCCACCGGGGAGAAAAAGTGTCCAAAACTCCACCGGGGAGAAAAAGTGTCCAAAACTCCACCGGGGAGAAAAAGTGTCCAAAACTCCACCGGGGAGAAAAAGTGTCCAAAACTCCACCGGGGAGAAAAAGTGTCCAAAACTCCACCGGGGAGAAAAAGTGTCCAAAACTCCACTGGGGAGAAAAAGTGTCCAAAACTCCACTGGGGAGAAAAAGTGTCCAAAACTCCACTGGGGAGAAAAGTGTCCAAAAAGTGTCCAAAACTCCACTAGGGAGAAAAGTGTCCACAAATCAAAACTCAAAAGACCAAAATACTTACCTGCACCGGTAAAAAAAAGTGTCCAAAAGTCCACCGGTAAAAAAAGTGTCCAAAAGTCCACGGGTAAAAAAGTGTCCAAAACTCCACTGGGGAGAAAAGTGTCCAAAACTCCACTGGGGAGAAAAGTGTCCAAAAATCCACTGGGGAGAAAAGTGTCCAAAACTCCGCTGGGGAGAAGTGTCCATAAATCCATGGGTAAAAAAAGTGTCCAAAACTCCACTGTGAAGAAGTATCCATAAATCCGCCGTCCGTCCGTCTGTGCCGTCCATCCATGCCGTCCGTCCATGCCGTCCGTCCGTCCATGCCGTCCGTCCGTCCATGCCGTCCGTCTGTCCATGCTGTCCGTCCATCCATGCCGTCCAGGTTGAACTTCACTTTAGTGTCCCGGAGGTACTGAGCCAGGCCGGCGTGGTGCAGTCAGACCAGGTGGCCCCAGGCCTTTTAGAACTCAAGCCGCTGTCCAGGAAGATGTCCGTCAACTTAAAAAAGCCACACAGGGACAGAGTTTAGTCTGCTTTCTAAACAAACATTTATAGCCTTAATTCCATCGTGTACATACACTACAACAAGTGCATGCCATACAATGTGTGTCAATCAATCACATTTGCATTTAACATCATTAACCAAAACTTTGAGCCCATTCGCACCGACAAATAAGTGTATTTTTACAAACAAAATCATAGGAGTATGAACATTAGCTTAACTAACGCTCATTTAGCATCCACAATACAGTACAGTTAGAAGCACTACGTGGACTCCCTGCTAGCGTAGCGATTAGCCATTCGCGACTAGCGCTAGCCTCGTGCTAATCGCTCATTAGCATGATATTTCCAGACAAAAAAAGACAGTTGGAATCCCGTAACAATAACCACCGCGTTAAGAACACCGCTCGGTTCTTATGAATACTTGCCCAATACATAATTTAGCAAAATAACATTAAAATTTAAGCTTGAGGTTTAACCTTAACCCATGCTTGCTTAGCGGAGCTCAACATGGCGATCTTCAGCTCAAACTAAAGGCACACTTGTTCACTATAACAAGTAAGTAACTCGTAAGACATCAAAATAAACGCACACTTGTTCATTATAACAAGCAACTAACTCGTAAGACATTAAAATAAATGTTAAAACCATTGTTATACCTGACTGGCGTGCAATATGTGTGTCTGCGATACAGTGTGCCTAGCCCCACCACCTGAAGTCATTTGAAGTTAATCAGCGTGTTTTCGTCTCAGTGCCCTGTGATTGGCTGGCAAGCCATAGTTGGCCGTGATAGGCTCCAGCATCCCTGCAACCCCTGCGAAGTAAAGCGGTGCGGAAAATTATTGAATCAATGAATGATTTATTTTGAAAAACGGAATTATATCGGCACCATAAGATGGACCAGAGCTATTTTGTATAGCTACCAAAGAGATGTGTATTCTCAAATCAATAAAACTGAATACAGTATAAACCATTACACACATATATATATATATATATATATATATATATATATATATATATATATATATATATATATATATATGTGTGTAATGGTTTAATTTGAAACTGCTGTATTCAGTTTTATTGAACCCATATATATATATATATATATATATATATATATATATATATATATATATATATACATATATATATATCTAAATATATAAAAAATAATTTCTGCGTCATCATACATTTTTCCCTGACCATTTATTTAACCGTATGTCCGCAATATGTATGGATTGGAGATCTGTCATGTAAAGTTAAATAGAAAAAGGTCCTTGGCGGAGGCGATTGTTGTTGTTTTTTTTGTAAGAGGTTACTCTAAAAGTATTCATCCTGAAATGTTCCATGATATTTTTCTTCCCGGCTGGGTTTAAGTCGGGGATAATCGTTTAGCGTTTACATAGTGCTTTTTCATTTGCCATTTTTTGGGACGGATCGTAACGATCACCTCCTCGCCGTCACCAATTAGCTGGGGGGTGGGCAAAGGGTTTGTAGAAGCAACGGGGGTTGGGCAAGAGAAGCACCTGACGGCAATCCACTGATTGCACTTGTAGGACACTAGTATTGTGGAAAGCTTTGCTCTTTATGAAAACCTACATTTTGTGGAATAGTTTGAAATGAAAGCTTAGTTTTATGGGATGCTATACCTTTACATCAAATCAAAAGCCTTTAGTGTCATCATCATACCTGTCAACCTCTGCTGATAACTGCCCTTATAAATGATTATGATTCCCCTTACAAACCCCCCAAAAACCTTACAAACACCGTACGGTGTTTGTAAGGTTTTTGGGGGGTTTGTAAGGGGAATCATAATCATTTATAAGGGCAGTTATCGGCAGAGGTTGACAGGTATGCATCATACAGCACTGCATATAATGAAATGGGTGAAATATCATTCAACAAAGGTGCTCTTAAATGAGTCAAAATGGTCAAAAGTCTGCATTTTGATGGCCAACGTTTACAATAGGTCCAGAAAAAGACTTGGACTGGCTTGGAGAGTCTGCAACAGGGGTCCTCGAAGGGCCGCTGTGGGTTGGGCCAGCATTTTGTTCCGAAACATCCACACAGACTCAGTCGGACTCAGTTGAAGCAACGGGGGTTGGGCTGCAAGAAGCACCTGACGCCGATCCACTGATTGCACTTGTAGGACACTAGTATTGTGGAAAGCTTGCTCTTTATGAAAACCTACATTTTGTGGAATAGTTTGAAATGAAAGCTTAGTTTTATGGGATGCTATGCCTTTACATCAAATCAAAAGCCTTTAGTGTCATCATACACCGCTGCATTTAATGAAATGGGTAAAATATCATTCAACAAAGGTGCTCTTAAATGAGTCAAAATGGTCAAAAGTCTGCATTTTGATGGCCAACGTTTACAATAGGTCCAGAAAAAGACTTGGACTGGCTTGGAGAGTCTGCAACAGGGGTCCTCGAGGGCCGCTGTGGGTTGGGCCAGCATTTTTTTTTCGAAACATCCAGCACAGACTCGGTCGGACTCAGTTGAAGCAACGGGGGTTGGGCTGCAAGAAGCACCTGACGGCAATCCACTGATTGCACTTGTAGGACACTAGTATTGTGGAAAGCTTGCTCTTTAGGAAAACCTACATTTTGTGGAATAGTTTGAAATGAAAGCTTAGTTTTATGGGATGCTATGCCTTTACATCAAATCAAAAGCCTTTAGTGTCATCATACAGCGCTGCATATAATGAAATGGGTGAAATATCATTCAACAAAAGTGCTCTTAAATGAGTCAAAATGGTCAAAAGTCTGCATTTTGAACGTTTACAATAGGTCCAGAAAAAGACTTGGACTGGCTTGGAGAGTCTGCAACAGGGGTCCTCGAGGGCTGCTGTGGGTTGGGCCAGCATTTTGTTCCGAAACATCCAGCACAGACTCGGTCGGACTCAGTTGAAGCAACGGGGGTTGGGCTGCAAGAAGCACCTGACGCCGATCCACTGATTGCATGCGTAGGACACTAGTATTGTGGAAAGCTTTGCTCTTTATGAAAACCTACATTTTGTGGAATAGTTTGAAATGAAAGCTTAGTTTTATGGGATGCTATGCCTTTAAATCAAATGAAAAGCCTTTAGTGTCATCATACACCGCTGCATATAATGAAATGGGTGAAATATCATTCAACAAAGGTGCTCTTAAATGAGTCCAAATGGTCAAAAGTCTGCATTTTGATGGCCAACGTTTACAATAGGTCCAGAAAAAGACTTGGACTGGCTTGGAGAGTCTGCAACAGGGGTCCTCGAGGGCCGCTGTGGGTTGGGCCAGCATTTTGTTCCGAAACATCCAGCACAGACTCGGTCGGACTCAGTTGAAGCAACGGGGGTTGGGCTGCAAGAAGCACCTGACGGCAATCCACTGATTGCATGCGTAGGACACTAGTATTGTGGAAAGCTTTGCTCTTTATGAAAACCTACATTTTGTGGAATGGTTTGAAATGAAAGCTTAGTTTTATGGGATGCTATGCCTTTACATCAAATCAAAAGCCTTTAGTGTCATCATACACCGCTGCATTTAATGAAATGGGTAAAATATCATTCAACAAAGGTGCTCTTAAATGAGTCAAAACGGTCAAAAGTCTGCATTTTGATGGCCAACGTTTACAATAGGTCCAGAAAAAGACTTGGACTGGCTTGGAGAGTCTGCAACAGGGGTCCTCGAGGGCCGCTGTGGGTTGGGCCAGCATTTTTTTTTTCGAAACATCCAGCACAGACTCGGTCGGACTCAGTTGAAGCAACGGGGGTTGGGCTGCAAGAAGCACCTGACGGCAATCCACTGATTGCACTTGTAGGACACTAGTATTGTGGAAAGCTTGCTCTTTAGGAAAACCTACATTTTGTGGAATAGTTTGAAATGAAAGCCTAGTCTTATGGGATGCTACGCCTTTATATCAAATCAAATCAAATGTACGTATGTATCAAAAATACGACCAAGTAAGGCTTTTTTCTTTAAAAAAACAACAACAAATTATAGTAAGGCTTTTTTCTTAAAAAAACGACAGTATAGTAAGGCTTTTTTAAAATTAAAAAACGACATAGTATAGTCAGGCTTTTTTTCTAAAAAACGACCATGTATAGTAAGGCTTTTTTCCTTAAAAAAACAACAACATAGTATAGTAAGGCTTTTTTTCAACAACAACAAAAAAACGAACGTGTATATATAGTAAGGCTTTTTTATTTAAAAAAATGACCATGTTTAGTAAGGCATTTTTACATGAAAAAA
Organism: Stigmatopora argus; assembly: GCF_051989625.1. Lineage (NCBI taxonomy): Eukaryota > Metazoa > Chordata > Actinopteri > Syngnathiformes > Syngnathidae > Stigmatopora > Stigmatopora argus. Next base: position 17,638,491 of record NC_135393.1, read on the forward strand.
TACCATGTACAGTCAGGGAATTTTTTACAGACAAAAACGACCATGTCAGTCACCTGCCTGCCATCTGGCAGGCGAGGGTTCCCTCCCGGTGGCGCACATGGTGTCGCCAGTCAACGACTGTATGGTGTCCGCCAGTCAGCCTAAGGCTGACTGGTGGACACCACCAGGAACCTCCAACCCATCTGTCTTTGTTTTGCTAAAAAAATGACTGTCTTTATTTTAATGAAAAAAGTTTCATCCATATACTGAACTACATAGTGTAGTGATCAGTCAAATGACAGCAGGATTTGAACCCCAGCTGCCCACATGGCAGTCAGGTGAACAAACCTCTACGCCACGAATTTGCCACACTTTACTTTGTCATTATTGAAAGGTCTTGACTACAAATATATAGAAACAACTATGGGAAAATGTTTCCCAACCGGGATTCGAACCCCACCTGCCCCACAAGGCAGTTACGAAAAAAAGCCTTACTATACTATGTCGTTTTTTTATGAAAAAAAGCCTTACTATACTATGTCGTTTTTTTACCAAAAAAAAGCCTTACTATACTATGTCGTTTTTTTTACGAAAAAAAAGCCTTACTATACTATGTCGTTTTTTACGAGAAAAAAAAGCCTGACTATACTATGTCGTTTTTTTAAGAAAAAAACCCTTACGATACTATGTCGTTTTTAAAGAAAAAAAAGCCTTGCTATACTATGTTGTTTTTTACGTAAAAAAGCCTTACCTTATGTTGTTTTTTTTTTAAAAAAAGCCCTATGTTGTTTTTTAAGAAATATAGTATAGTAAGGCGTTTATTTAAAAAAAACATAGTATAGTAAGGCTTTTTTTCGTAAAAAAACGACATAGTATAGTAAGGCTTTTTTTGTAAAAAAAAAAAACGACATAGTATAGTAAGAGTTTTTTCTTTAAAAAATGACATAGTATAGTAAGGCTTTTTTTTCTTAAAAAACGACATAGTATAGTAAGGCTTTTTTCTTAAAATAACGACATAGTATAGTGAGGCTTTTTTTTTCTTAAAAAACGACATAGTATAGTAAGGCTTTTTTCTTAAAAAAACGACCATGTATAGTGGGCATCCCGGTGGATGAGTGGTTAGAGCGTTGGTCTCAGGTTCAAATCCAGGTCACGTCCACCTGCATGGATTTTCTCTGGGTTCTCCGGTTTCCACCCACATTCCAAAGACATGCATGCTAGGCTGATTGGACACTCTAAATTGTCCCTAGCTATGATTGATCAGCTGTCCATCTCCTCGTGTCCCGCGATTGGCTGCCAACCAATTCAGGATGTCCCCCGCCTCTGACCTGAAGTCAGCTAGGATAGGCTCCAGCACCGGCCGCGACCCTAATGAAGACAAAGCGGTTCAGAAAATTAGATCGTACATTTTTTGTCTGTTAAAACATGTCGGCAATGAGTTATTAATTAATTCCGAGACAAAATAATAAATCAATAAAAATGGCGTTGTTGTCATTTTTAGTAGAAGAATGAAGTAGTCGGCGTTCGTCCGGCCGTCCATCTGGATGGGAGGCAAATTAGCGCTTTGTATCGCGTGCTGCTTTTTTGCCTCGAAGCTAGCGGGCGACAAGTGCAAACAAAGTACACATTTGAATGTCAATACTCGGACGTGACGTGACGCGAACGCTTTGCCGCCAGCCTCATGCTGTAAACCAATAACAAACAATATTTATTTGCAAAAAATAGCCATTAAGGGGTTCCACTGAACTAAAAAAAAAGCACATTTTGTGTATACGAGGAGCATAACGAACCAATCAAATTGACCTAGACAACATAACGTCCTTGAACCGTTTTTTGTTGACCTCTCCCGGTCGCTATTTGACATTTTAACATGGTGTGCGATGTCCAAATATCCAGCGCGAGCCAAATGGTGATGCATGAGCGAACTATGGCAAATATGAAATGAGTCAGCGTCGATTGTTCGCTGCCAACGAGCGTACGAAGCCGTCTTAGGGCGAGGCCTCCCCGTGACAAAAAAAAAGCCCCTGTCAAACGGCCGTCAAATTTAAACGCCAGCACGCAATCAAACGCCTATTAAGCAAGACGGCGAACAACCATTCCAAATGTTTACATGCGGCTTAAAGAAATACAAAGCTTTTGTTTGCCCCGTCCTCTTAATTGTGTGCTCAAATGTTATCATGGTCAATTTTCTACTCGCTTCTGTTTGATTACGCTAAGCACTGGATATATACATATGTATTTATATACCCACAAGTGTATAAATACATGTACATGTATTTGCGAGCCAAACTAAACAGGTGAAAGTTTGGTTTTGCTAACATTATAGATGCTGCTCAAAATATCGGATCTTATGTGACTAGTTGGGCTTATGGCATACTTTCCTGAAACCGCCCAATCACGTCTGATCTGGGAATCTAGGCAGGCTCGGGCCTGGTGAGTACTTGGATGGGAGACCGATCGCATAGGAATACCAGGTGACCTAAGCTCTTATGTCAAGAAGGAGAATTAGCACAAAAGAACTGGATTAAAAGCCCTGACTCTTCCGTTTTTTATTGATCTAAAACAATGCTTCTTTTAGCTTTTTTAATATCTTTTTAGATTTTCCAAAATGATTTTTGAATTAAAAACAGAAAAATGGATTAAAAAATGACAATTATTGATTTAAAAGGGGGAAAATCAGGAAATTTAATATACATCTATACTCTTCATTTGAATTTGATCTTAAAACAGAAAGTCTGCACTCATGATTTACTTTCCCGGGCCACACAAAATGATGCGGCGGGCCAGATTTGGCCCCCGGGCCGCCACTTTGACACATGTGAGTTAGTGTGTCACCAAGAAATCAAGTTCTACTTATACAGTTTTTTGTATAAGTAGAGGGGGGGGCAAACTCCACACAGGACCAACCGGGATTGGAACCCAGGACGCCAGAGCTGTGAGGCTGACGCACTAACCACCTAGGCCACGGGGTATCTTAGAGATCCTACTGCTTCTCACATGCTAAGCGAGCACTATAGCACTTGAGCTAATTCTCCTTCTTGACACAAGAGCTTACATCACCTGGTATTTCCAGGCGGTCGGTCTCCCATCCAAGTACTAACCAGGCCCGAGCCTGCTTAGCTTCCAAGATCAGACCTGATCGGGTATTTTCAGGGAAGTATGCCATAAGCCCAACTAGGATATGAGATCCGATGTTTTGAGTAGCACCTATAATGTTAGCAAAACCAAACTTTCACCTGTTTAGTGCACACAAAACCACCAAATAAAATAGGACAGCTTCACCAACCTGCTTCACTGTCTCTGCTGAAAACAAGCATCATTCATTTATTTCGGAAAATTATTATTTCCTTTACAGCTGCCCAGAGGCTCGAGTATTTAGCACGTCAGGCTCACAGCTCTGGTGTCCTGGGTTCAAATCCAGGTCAGTCCACCTGTGTGGAGTCTACATGTTCTCCCTGGGCCTGCGTGGATTTTCTCCGGGTACTCCGTTTTCCTTCCACATTCCAAAAACATGCATGGTAGGCTGATTGGACACTCCAAATTGCCCCTAATTACGAGTGATTGGTTATTCGTCGAATTGTGCCCTGGCCCAAAGTCAGCTAGGATAGGCTCCAGCACCCCCTACAACCCTAAGTGAGGATAAAACGGTTCAGAAAATGAAAGAATGAATGAATTATTGCCTTTAATGAAGGTAACAAATCACAATCAATTCAATTTCTGAGGCGCTTATCCTGACAAGGTTTGCAGGGGGTGCTGGATCCTATCGGAGCAAAGACACAGAATCGGTGACCAGCCAATCAGGGCAGTGCACAATGAGACAAACAACTCATCATATCTAGGGCAATTTAGAGTCCTCAATTAGCTTAGCATGCATGTTTTTGGGACGAGGGAGGCCCCGGAGAAAACCCACGCAAGCCCAAGGAGAACATGCAAACGTTACAGAGTGAGGACCCATCTGGGATCGAACCCACGACTCCAGAACTGTGAGCCCAACGCGCTAACCACTAACCTCCGATTGGTCGTTGAGAGGTGGGAGTGTTTCATGCCGTCTTGTGGGCTGTTTGCTCAAAGGATTAAAGTGCTGAAAGCCATTCTTGCCGAGTCCACATAGCTGCGTTCAGCCGACGTGTTCACACGCACTTAAAAAAAAGAAGGAAAAAGAATGTAACCAGTGTTAACCTTCTTCTTAAAGCGGTATCGTACAATTGCTTCAAATGCATGAATCTCTAATTTGGAAAATTTGCAAGAAAGTGCTAAACGGCGTACGTCAATCACGGCACATGTTAGAGTTTTGCATACTGAAATCTCGGGTAACAAAGTCAAAGCATTTCCTTCCCTGAAAAGCAGCTTTAAGCAAACGAGGGCAACTGCGGCATTTCGTGTTTCTATCAAAACATCGCTTTGACAACTTTCGGATTCGTCCGCACAAAAGGACGAGAACCAAAAAGTACAAATAAGAATCTTAGTTCATTATTTTTTATCTGAAAACTTGCCACGTTCCAACTTACATTTTAACGTCAAACTTCTCATTTTAGTGTCAAACTTGGTCAGCTAATAAAATGAAATGAAATGTGAATTACATTCATTTGAAAATTGACATTTTTTTACATAAAACAGCCCAATTTAACATGAAATCTCAATTTTAAGATGATAGGATCACTTTTGATGTGAAACTTCTGACATATACATATAAATAACATCAATTTTAAAACGTTAAAATGCACAAATTGACTTTTTCTGGCCTGGCAACAACACGCCTTTGTTAGCGACACCAAAAATTAAATTTAATACGCAACCATTTTCCGCAACATCCTAATTCAATGCCCATCTAGGCCACCAGAGGCAGTATAAACACACACTTTTACTCCTAACTAGTCTAGTCGAAAAATGCTACTTCCAACTAGCACGGTCGATTTTCCTAAGACGCAACTTTGAAAGCAAACTTGACCTCCTCCAGAAATTCTGTCAAGGAAAGAAACGATTCCTTTTCACCCGTCACTGTCTGTCATTGCCACATAACGCCCGCGCACATCATTTGTTGACGCAGAAACGTCCATCAGCACGCGACGGAGACAAAAGCAAAGAGGCATGCGAAGAGAATGCCACGCCCCTCAGGTGCGAGTGCCTTAGCTAATCCCTCCCCGTCGCCACCGGCGAGGTGAGTCACTCTCAAACACTCCGCAGACGCCAGCCGAGCCCGCCAGTCACGTCCGGAAAGCCACGGGCCGACCCCGGGTTCCCCATCGCGGACGGTGAGTGGCCGGGGATTCCGCCAGTTCATCTCCGCCAACAAAATGCCGGCGGTGAAAGCGGAGAAGGACCCTCCGACGGACGCCTCGTCGTCGTCGTCGGCCCCCGACCCCCCGGAGGAGCCGCCCCGGGGGCGACGCAGGAAGCGACCCCTTCAGCGCGGTAAGCCGCCCTACAGCTACATCGCCCTGATCTCCATGGCCATCGCCAACTCTCCGGAGCGCAAGCTAACGCTGGGCGGCATCTACAAGTTCATCACGGAGCGCTTCCCGTTCTACCGCGACAACTCCAAGAAGTGGCAGAACTCCATCCGCCACAACCTGACCCTCAACGACTGCTTCATCAAGATCCCCCGCGAACCGGGGCGCCCGGGGAAGGGTAACTACTGGGCCTTGGACCCCAACGCCGAGGACATGTTCGAGAGCGGTAGCTTCCTTCGGCGCCGGAAGCGTTTCAAGCGCTGCGACCTGAGCACCTACGCCTGCTACGTGCACGACAACGCGCTTTTGGCGCCGGTCCACGTGGGCAGAGCCTACGCCAACGCGCCGTACCCCGACGTCAGCCCGTCCTACGGGCAGCAGCTGATGACCTCGTCCTACTACCCTTCGCCGTCGCCGCCCAGTTTCGGCCCGGCTCAGACTCGGAATTTCACCATCAACAATCTGATCGGAACGCCGGAGCAGTCTATCCGCGACTTTGTCCCCGAAGTGATCCCGGGGGGCCCCTGCGCCCTGCCGCCGCCCGCCTTCCAAAGCCAGGGTTGCGGCATCGTCACCCCGCCTCATCCCGCCGGCGCCGCTTCGCACCCGGGGTTCCCCTACCCCACGCCGAGCGGCCACCCGCACATCCACCACCACCACCATCACCACCACGCCCTCTCCCAGGGCCCTTACGGACAACTCCAAAGCCAAGCGTACGCCGCGAGCGGTCGCCTGGGCTCCTCGGGAGAGGCGAGCGACATCTACGACAGGGTGTCGCCGGTCCAGCTGGGTTCTTTCTCACAGTACAACGGCGCCAATTCGGGGGGTTACTTGCGACACCCGCCGTATAGCGGCAACATGGACAGGTTCGTGTCGGCTATATGAGCGTTGCTAAAAGTACTACAGGGAGGGGGACGGTTTCTATTTTATTTCTTTTTCTTGTCGCAAAATTAATCGTCTTAATTTTCCGTTCAGAATTCAGGTGGGTCCAAACATGCCACTATTCTTTTGATTTTGTATTTACCGCCAATGAAGTCAAACGTCTAAAGTTCGCCGGGAAAAGCAGCTTTGCGATATTTACTGATTTGTACCGCGATTAGATTCGATCGATTTAATTGAATGGGAACATGTTTAACGACGCCATCACTTCTACTTCACTAAAAGAAGCTTTAAAAAGGGGCCATTTTAATAAACAATTTTGCTGATGAAAACTTTCACGCGTCTCATTTTAATCTTGGACTTTGGAAATCAAAAAGGTATTAAAAATAAAAAATTCTACTCAATTATTTATATAATTATTTCTGAATATCGTAAGACGATAATATGCCTTAAATCATCCTATTACAATGGCGCTTTATCTATTCTTTACAGAAAAAATGGATAATTGGCTTTTTTTTATTTATTTTTTTTATTTTTTTTTATTTATTTTTTTACAAAGTCTGCCACGATTTAATTCTATCCAAGAGTTTACCATAGAATTCAACACTAAACATTAAAATATATTTCACTTAAAGTATCATACTTACCTAATTTCCTTACTTGTGCAAAGGTGTCAAAGTCAAGGCCCGGGGGCCAGTTGCGGCGAAGGAAATCATGTACATGGATCACTTCAAAATTGTACTTTGCCCCCTAAAAAATAAAAATATATAAATAGTTACCAACCTGCCTTAAAAACCTTTAATAGAACAAATACATATGTGGGCATCCCATTTTCACCTGTGCAGGCCACAATATTAACCATTGGTGTGACCTACACGACCCTAAAATGTTCAGAAACACAAGGTTTTAATAATAATTATAACATTTTTTCTTTTCATTAATCGTTTATTTGTTATTATTTTCCTGAATAAAGACAAACATAACTTGATCAAACCATTTTCAATCCACTTAAAATGACCAAAAACTGAAAAACACAAATTATTTAATAATAATTATTAAAAAAATCTTTTCATTAATCATTAATTTGTTATTATTTTCCTGAATAAAGACAAACATAACTTGACTAAACCATTTTCAATCCACTTAAAATGACCAAAAACTGAAAAACACAGATTACTACTAGTCAAACAAGTGGCAGTTAGCAAAAGTATAGTTTAACCTTAAAAAAACCACAACAAAAAACAACATATCCCTTATTTTTAAAATCCCTTATTGTTAAAATCCCTTTTGCAATAATTTGGACACCCCCGCAAAACCTGGACCCGTCTTGATGTCATACCCGCCTGATAGACAGGTCTGGTAGACCGTTTTTTGGGGTTTGTCGCTGCATTCCCGAAGACAAAACAAAGCCGTGATTGACCCGACAAGCAATTTTCAAGGTTGGTCCTCACGAACGTCATCTTCACGGCATGCGGGTGGAAATAATACTTTGATGGACGCGCTTTTAATGATGCTTAACCCTTAAGAGGTCCGATAGATAAGACTCTCACGGTTGTCAATTCAACACAAATATGACATTTTTCCGTTGTTCTTCTGTCGTTACTTTCAAATTGGTTTATTTAAAAAGGTATAATTCGCAAAGGGTCATTTAAGGTTGTTGATTTGACTTGTTTGTTTAAATCCTTTCACCTATAATTTAGAAGGCTTATTGGCTGTATATATTTGGCAATGTTTGCTTGTTAAAAGAGAAGTGTTGTTGTTTTGAGTTAACCTTTGTAGATTAAAAGCCTATAATTTGCAGATTAATAGCCTATAATTTGCAGGTTAATAGCCTATAATGTATGACTGAGCAGTATAAGGCTGTCATATGTATATATGATTTAAAAAAATGCATATTATGAGTACAAATGCCTCACATTTAACACAATCTATTCCATTTTCCTTAAAACAAGTAATTTTGGTGATCTTATTTTGGACAAAATGGCATATTTTAAATTACGGCAACCTACATATTGGTACATTCTTATTGGCCGCAAAATATTCTGAAAGGATCTCTTAAGGGTTAATAATCACCTTTTTGGGGGATTAAATTATCGGGTTTGATGGTCAAAGGCAGGGGTGTCAGACTCGGGTTGGTTAGATTTTTTTAAATTATAAATGGAATAAAAGAACTGAATTAAAATCCCTGAATATTGAGTTTTTTATAGATCTAAAACAATGTTTATTTTAGCTTTTTTTTTTTATATATTTTTAGATTTTACAAAATGATTTTTGAACGAAAAACATGGAAAAAAATGGATTAAAAACTTACAATTATTGATTTAAAAGGGGGAAAATCAGGAAATGTCATATACATCGGAAGATTTTAGATATAATATTTAGATTTTTTTTAATAAATGGATTAAAAGAACTGAATTAAAATCCCTGAATATTGAGTTTTTTATAGATCTAAAACAATGTTTATTTTAGCTTTTTTTAAATATTTTTAGATTTTACAAAATGATTTTTGAACTAAAAACACAGAAAAAAATGATTAAAAAATTACAATTAGTGATTTAAACGGGGGGAAATCAGGAAATTTAATATACATCTATACTCTTCATTTTAATTTGTTCCTAAAACAGAAGGTCGGCACTCATGATTTACTTTCCCGGGCCACACAAAATGATGCGGCGGGCCAGATTTGGCCCCCGGGCCGCCACTTTGACACAAAGGCTTTACAATAATTGAAGATCGTTGTATGTGTGGTTTTGCAAAACAAAACAAAATGGGGAAAATGTATTAAGCGTTTAAGAATAAAACCTGTCAATGGATCCAGACTTTTTGTTGTTTTCCTCGAGGAGTTTCATTTCAGCTGTTTTTGGAGTAGCGTCTGGAGCCGGCTGGCCTTTTTTGGACACTCGGTTCTGCTAATCTGCTCAAGCAAACACACACGGTGATTTGAAACGCGATAGTTGGGCCCGTTTGAGGAGGAAACGGCCGCCAGTCAATCACGACGTGACAGGACCTGAAAGGATGCACTTCATTAATGCAACTTGATTGTATCACGTTGTTGTTGTGAAAGAATTGAGATTGCATCACCGCAACAACAAAAACAAAACAAAAACTATATTTTAAGGTTAACATTTTTTTCCAGTGTCTTAATAGTGATATTAGAAATCTTTAAACAAAAAATGTACGTACCTGGTTCAGACGTCCATCACTTTTGCTGTAAGAAAGAACTTATTAAATCATAAAAACACAAGGAGAAAAAAAATATCACATATTTTATGTTTGACTAAACATAAATAGATTTTGAAATAAAATATTCTCTTGTCATATGAATTTCAAATATTTTAATACAAAATATTGTAAATATTTCCTGATTCATCCCCGACAATGAGTCAAAATCTAACATTTAAATGACAAGTTTTATGACATTATAAGAAAATAGATCTGACGCACTGTGGATGAATGAATCATAAACGGCCGTTTTATTATTTTAACAAAACTAAACACACAATACAACTTTTTTTTCCAAAGGAATTGTGGTTTTACTTCCTGTGGGAAGTTTGTAACCAAGATAAAAAGACCCTTTATTTAATGTTGTTAATTTAAAACATTGAAAAAATAAAAACGCATAAACACTCCGAAGAAGACAAACCACATCAGCCTAAATAATCGGAAAGCACTTTCAGCTGCTCACAATTGTTCACCACGTCGGGCAACGACAGCAACGTCTGCGAGGAAAAAAACAACAACAAAAAACGGAGTAAGGGGAAAAAAAATAATAATATATATTTTTTTAAAACTCTACGTTTCCGCCGTATTAACATGACGGGATGATAAAAGGAATTGAACTCACCTCTCGCACTTTTGTCATCATTTTGCTCAACATTTGCAACTCCATTTCGCACTTCTCCAAATTTGTCTGTTGGACGGCTTGCTGCAAACGGGCGAAAATTTAAAAAATTGGACGCCGGGGCTTTTTTTTTGACCGGCGCCATTTTGTGCCGACCACTCACGTTTCGTTTTGCCCGTTCCAGGAGTTTCGCTTTGGTCTGCTGCGTTTCCTGAAGGCTCTTATTCAGTCTCTCCACCTAATGGTAATTTAAAAAATATATAAGATAATTCTCTGCATGTCCACTAGGGCAAGGGTGTCAGACTCGAGTTGGTTCGCGGGCCGCTTTAACGTCAACTTGATTTTACGCGGGCCGGACCATTTTAGATATATTTCGATTTTTTTTAACAAATGGATTAAATGAACTAAATTAAAATCCATGAATATTCAGTTTTTTATAGATCTAAAACAATGTTTATTTGCGCTTTTTTTAAATATATTTTTTGATTTTACAAAATGATTTTTGAACTAAAAACAGAAAAAATGGATTAAAAAATTACAATTATTGATTTAAAAGGGGAAAAATCAGGATATTTAATATACAACTATACTCTTCATTTTAGCTTTTTTAAATATATTTTTAGATTTTACAAAATGATTTTTGAACTAAAAACACAGAAAAAAAGGATTAAAAAATTACAATTATTGATTTAAAAGGGGAAAATCAGAAAATTTAATATACTCTTCATTTTAGCTTTTTTTATTTAGTTTTAGATTTTACAAAATAATTTTTGAACTAAAAACACAGAAAAAATGGATTAAATAAATAAAATTATTGATTTAAAAAGGGGGAAAATCAGGACATTTAATATACATCTATACTCTTCATTTTAGCTTTTCTTTATATATTTTTAGATTTTACAAAATGATTTTTGAACTAAAAATACATCTATACTCTTCCTTTTAATTTGATCCTAAAACAGAAGGTCGGCACTCATCATTTACTTTCCCGGGCCACACAAAATGATGCGGTGGGCCAGATTTGGCCCCCGGGCCGCCACTTTAAGACATGTGCACTAGGGCGTCGGTGCCAAATATGTGGTTCTCGGGCCGGAATAGGGGTTCGTCCCGGTCCACGGGAATTTTTGGGAAAGTCCGATACGTTCTAGGTTTTGCGTACAAAAGAACTCTTATTTGAAATGTCATGCTCTTATTTTGGCAAGGCGCCATCAAACGGGAAGTAGCTAGCGAAATGATTTGATTGGAAAACGGAGTGGCACCTCTTGGAGTAAGAAAAGCTTCTGGTCGGTCTCGTCGGTGTCGTCAGCGGTCGTCTGTCCGGCCGCTTTAATCAGCTTGACGCGCAGGATTTGGACTTGGGTTTCTGAGCGTTGGAGCGAGCGACAAAGCTCGCTTGTCTCTTGACGCAACTCCTGTTTAGAATTGGAGGGGAAAAAAAAAGAAAAGCGGGACTTTATCACTGTAAAATGCATTTTAAGTGAGTGGCTTACGTACTGTAACAATTTAGAGCAAGGGTGTCAGACTCGGGTTGGTTCGCGGGCCGCATTAACGTCAACTCAATTTCATGTGGGCCGGACCATTTTAGATATAATATTTAGATTTTTTTTATATAAATGGATTAAAAGCCTTGAATATTCAGTTTTTTATAGATCTAAAACAATGTTCATTTTAGCTTTTTTATATGTATATTTTTAGATTTTACAAAATGATTTTTGAACTAAAAACACAGAAAAAATGATTAAAATGACAATTATTGATTTAAAAAGGGCGAAAATCAGGAAATTTAATATACATCTATACTCTTCATTTTAATTTGATCCAAAAACAGAAAGTCAGCACTCATCATTTACTTTCCCGGGCCACACAAAATGATGCGGCGGGCCAGATTTGGCCCCGGGGCCGCCACTTTGACACCTGTGATTTAGAGCATGTTTTCATCCACTATATTGGACTTTTTTCCCCATCAGACGATATATTACGTTAACGTTTATGTTTACTGCTTGGCTGTTTAGTCTTTGTTAATGGTGCAACTAGTGGGCAGTTTTACTAAAGGAAGTCTCATAAATTAAATTTTTTTAAATTCCTGATTTTATCTTTAAAAAATAAATAAATAAATCCGTAGGGGCCATACCAGTGTTTCCCAACCACCGTGCCATGGGAAATGACTTCCAAGAAATCATGGGTTTTAATATTCCGAGAGAAAAATGTTATTTTGGGGTTAAAATTGAAAATGTGACAAACAATTAATCCATATTGTAATATGGCAAGATTCAAATCATAATATTTCAGGATCAAAGTTGCTTATTTTTAATGTAACTTGAACTGGAAGTGGTTTGGTTTCGTAGGCATCCATGTTGGTGATGTAAAATCCGTGTGACAGCAAAACTGCTTTTCGCATAATATTATGAAATTGAAGTTATCGTGGGAGAAGTAATAAAATTACGATGACGACGGAACTTGGTGGCCTTGGCGAAGTAAGGTGGGTGTGGAAAAATGAGATATTGAAATATTTTTGAAATAATTTCTGTTGATAAAACTAAATGAAAATGATTTTAAACTGTAAATATAGGTGAAAGAATTTTAAATGAGGAGATTTTCAGATGCTGCTCCAGCGTGAGATTAGCGCAATGTTAATTAAAAGTGTGACGCAGCTCAAAAAGGCTTTAGGGCTTCTCACATTGCACGCCAGGCTGTGTTTGGTGGCCGTCTCCTGAGCCTCGGTGACCTCAGTCATCAGCTTACTGATGGTCTTCTCGTTCTGTCGGGAGGGAATGATTCACAGAGCGAAAAGGACTGGACTTTTCCGGCGTTTCGCCGAGCCTCCGACCTGCTCTTGCTGCTGCAGCGCTTGTTCTCGCCGAGCCGCCTGGCCTTCCGCCAGGCTCAGTTGGCGCTTCAGTTGGGCCGCCTCGGCGGTGTGCTGGCTTTTTTCAGCCTCCAGCGCCATCTCCAGGCTAGACCTGGAAAAAAAGAAGTACTACTTTGACCTGACTGTGTTCTGTGAACAATAACATCACTTGGATTGGACATCTATCACTGTAGATGACAGCCAATGAGCAAAAAAAAATGCAGCTTTTTAATGTACATTATCCAAGTTTTTAATTCCTCATTGTGTTCATTCTGTCACAATAATTAGGAAAGTGAAAAATATCAACATGAAACACTTTTACTTTAATAGACTCCAGACCCTAATGAGGATAAAGCGGTTCAGAAAGGTATTGTGCTCTATTTTATTTGAGTTTCCACATTGATGCAACACAGTTTTTTTAAATCTATGACATGCTGACTACACTTTGCAATCTCGCTAGCCATTCTCAGTGTTTTATTTAATTTTCCAATAATGATTAAACTGGGGTATCATCTTATTTTCCATTTTGGTCCAAAACATAGTACAGTGGTACCTTGACCTACGATCAGCTCGTGGTACGATGAAAATTTCGATCGAATAATTCGCCCGCGATACGTTCAAAATTTTGAGATGCGACCAAGCCAGGTGGCCATGACATGAGAGGCTGTTTATCATTGTAGCGCACTGTCTTTTTTGCCGTATCTCTTTCGTGTATAACAGATATCTACGAGCACTGAACGATTTATTCAGACGAGTTTCGACCAGGGAACGCACAACACGCATGCGTGGGCAAAAAGAGGGCTTTCTGGGTAATGAAGTATACTCGTGAACACAACACCCATAGGCAATGGCACCCTTTCTCAGAATAAAACTTCATTACCCACAATCAATATGTAGGTAGGCAGCTGTTGCATTTCCTGCTTTTCCTTCCTTAGCCTGTTAGCTCCCGCGATCGCTTATTCAAGACTACTTCTCGTTGGCAAGTGGTCGTGCGTTGTCCGATTGTGAGGACATTTGTGTGCATCATTTTGGGAATATTTTGAAGGGAATACAACAGCAAACAGCCCACCGATAGCAAACGTGAGGGTGGAGGCGTGGCAAACCGCTAACCCGGAAAACGAAGGTAAAAAAAGATTAAAACAAAATTAGAAATCAGTTTTGTGAAAGTTACATTAAACGTATGTTTGAGTGTCTGTATATATTAATCAAAGTTCATTTAAATTTGTTTGTTTGTTTACGAGTGCCGTGGATAAAGTCCCCCCGAACACCCCCCCGCCTCCGTGTATGTCGCTGTCTCTACCCTCTGCGAAATGAGTCTAATTTTAGTTCTATTAAACACATTTTATTACTATTAAACCACTAGTTATGTATTACTTTGTTAATAGATGGCGAATTAGAATAATTTTTTTTTCCAATATCCTGTTTTTGGTGTTTTTTCAGAGGGTTGGAACAAATTAATTTGTTTTCAGTTCATTTCAATGGGAAACGTCCGCTCGAGTTACGAAAAGCTCGACATACAATCCCAGAACGGATTAAGATCGTAGGTCAAGGTACCACTGTAGTCTACTTACACGGTGCGTTGAAGTTCATCCAAGCGATCGTCTTTAAGCCGCTGCAGTGCCTTGAGGGCGGCGACCAGCTCGGTGACCGTGTTGCTCAGGAGGGCCAGCGGCTCCAACAGGCTGCTCCGCCCCTCTTCCCTGTCCTCCGACACCCCCTCTGCGAGCTTACTTTTCGGTGTGACCGGAAGGCGGGTGAAGGCGCTGTTCTTGCTAAACATGGCATCACTTGGCGAGTCCACGGACACTTCAGGGGAAAATAAAAACACAGAAATTATGCATACCGTTAGATTCATGCCACAATTCTATGGGCAAAATGTAATATACTGCTTACATAATTAATCTAATGCCACTGTTATGTTATTTCTTAGACATTTCTTGATACCATTTTTTATTCTGGTATGAGTATAATTCATGAGAACAAACAAAAAGACAAAGACCCACATTTTGGTGATTAAAATACATGCAAACCATAATTAAAAAAAAAATGAAAATCCAACTTGTTAATCAATTGAGCAAATTGTATTAAGAAAAACAACATATTGCACAGCCCTAACAGGAATGAGTGTTTTAAGAGTTATTAAGCCAAAATTCCAGTTCATTCAATTGATTTTTAAAGTAACTTTAGTTACTGAACAGTTACTGAATCATGGCATTAATTGTTTAATCAAATTGACATAAAAAGTTACCATCAGGTGTGCTGTTTTCCACCTCCTTGCGCCGATCCTGAGCAGTTGACACAAGTGTGCCGTTGTCCTCAAAAGAGCTGGGCGTCGCATTTTCAGACTCCTGCAAAGCCAAGATGGTTTCAGTCGCGCCGAAAAGACGCCGGGCTGCCGTTTTACCGTACCTGTCCGCCGAGCGCCAGGTGCAGCTCGTCGGTCGCCCCCCTTAGCGCGTGGTGTAGCAAGGTGATTTCCGTGACGGCCCGAGCGAGCCCCTTGCCCCGCTCGAGTTTTTCCGCCGTGGCTGCAGCCTGTGCAGCCTGCAGCTGCTCCTGCACGTAAGACGTCTCTTGGCTGCAAAAAGAGGCGGGATTATTGTATCGTGTTTTTTTCCCTTGAGTTTCTCAGGACCTGTGAAGCAATTTCATTGCTTTAGAATAATCTGGACTTGTAGGGAGTTTCGTGTAACACGCTTATTTATGTATTTATTATCTATTTCATTTAAGTCTACAATGTCTTTTTCTGTGTTTTTTGACCTTCTTGATACTGCAACAAAGTGAATTTCCCAAGTATGGGATGAATAAAGTTGAATTTAATCTAATCTACTTTGTAGCCAGGAAGTCTGTGGAATTTATGTTTGACTTTTTTTTCTTAACTTATAGTAAGGACCACGCTGATAGCAGAAGGAATTACGTTCTGACTTGGTAGCCATCTTTGGACAGGACCAGTTGCTTCGCCAAATATAATTAAAGCGTGGACTTTGCGCAACCTATCGTTATTTCAAACGTCAGACAGTATTTTTTGATAAAAGAAATACAGTTTCTTGATATCTAAATTTTTGGTACCCGGACATTTCGTCGCCGGACATTTATTATAATCATGAGAGAGAGAGTTTTTACTTCAGATTGTTTAAAGGAACTTTGACATTAAAATAAAAGGCAATAAATAAAATTGTTTTATTAAAAATGATGTGCAATGGCTCTCTCTCTCTCATGATGATAATTTTGAGAGCGAGAGATTACCTGGTTGATCGCTTTCAACAGTAAAAACTCTCTCTTATGATTATAATTTTGAGAGCGAGCGAATCCGGCGACGAATTGTCTGTCGACGAAGTGTCCATTCGACGAAATGTCCGGGGACGAAACATCCGGGGACGAAACATCCGGGGACGAAACGTCCGGGTACCAAAAATTTAGACGTCTGTTGATTAGAAACCAAACCTTTTCTAAAACTTTCAAAAGCGCAGTATGTAAAGAGTATTTTAGCTGGAGCAATTAATTCTATACTTGCATCTGTCTACTCTGTTTCACAATGGCCACCATCTTAAAGCTAAGCTATAAGAGCAAATATAAATAGCTATAATTGAACCGTTGATGATCAGATAATTACCCAGAAGCAGAAGTAAAAGGCTGTGAGCATATTCTAAAAGAAATAAAGATGACATTAAGCTGAAGTGCTGTAATATTTAAACTTGCTTTTGTAATTTTGCAGCTATTCATTCCATTTTGATCTGCTCTTTTGTTGTTGATGGTTTGTTTTGGAACTGCTGTGTTTATCTACTTGCCCCTCAAAATGTGATTTATACTCCGATGTCGTCCTTTTTTGTTATATGACGAGCGCAGCGGTAATTCCAGTGCTTTGAGGACAAGAGACTCACTCTTTTTGGCGGAGTTCTGCCTTAAGGTCCTCGCACTGAATGTTCCTTTCGTGGAGAACCACGAGCGCGTTCTCGTTTTCGGCGAGCTGCTCCCTGGTCACCTGGTTCTCGGCTTGCAAGAACTGGAACCCAAGCGCGACAAAGCGTTAGCGTTCAACAAAAAGGCCGTTAGCGTTCCTCACCAACGCCTCTCGGGCCACCGAAGCCGACCTCGTTCAATTCCGCCACGCCGCCGAGCTCCCGGCAGACGTCCCTCAGCTCCTGGATCTGCGAGCTCTGCGACTGGTGGCTCGCCATCAACCGCTCGAGATCCCCGTCTCTTTCGGCCAGACGGCGAGCCAGCTCGTCGGCCCCTTCCTCCGCCTGCCGCTTCGACGACGCCAACCTGAAATGGCCGTGAATCGCTTAGAATTTTGTTCAACTGAAAATATTTTCTGGGACGTCACTTACTCCTCTGCAATTTCTTTGACCGCGTTTGCGTCCCTCTGTGCCTCCTCCAACCTGTAAATAAAGCATTTGTCACCATGCTAGAGTTGCTTTTATACGTCAAATCCGGACATGTCTCGCTATCATTAAGGCTTTTCAAAACCTTCACTAAGTCAATTAGTGCTGTGCAATATGCCGCTATACAGTGGTACCTCGACACAAGATCGTAATCCGTTCCGAGACTGAGATCGTATGTCGAGCTTTTCGTAACTCGAGCGAACGTTTCCCATTGAAATGAACTGAAATCAAATTAATTAATTAATTTGAACGAAGCCGCGTTATGAGTGATTTCTCCTTGCAAGTTGTAATCAGTGTATGTCAATGATGTCTTCCTGTTTTATTAAATATTACTAATAATGATTAAATGGCATTAATCATTATTCCATCAGTTTTTTTCCACTCAATATCATCCAGCGCTACTGTCAGGATTTTGGATTTGTTCGAAACATACTTGCAGGTTTCTTCAGCCAACATGTGCTCCAACATGGTATGGGACGCCGTGGTGGAAGACAAGGTGGCCGACATTTGCGTCACGGTGCTCTCCAGCTGAGCTCGCTCGTCCTCGCGCTCCATCAGCTTTTGACGAAGAACACCCACCTCTGGGGTAAAGTTTAAACATTTTTTTTTTTAATCACTTTGCAGCTTGACACATCAAATTGCAGCTGCGTTAGATATTTTACCTGAGGTCAAAATTGTAATCTGTTGATTTAAGTCACCAATCTGTTCTTCGGCATTGTGATGATTTAGCTGGGCTTGCTTCAACTTCTCTTCCAGCTTTGTGGTAAAACAAATTCAAAAAGTGATGAATTACAAGTTGTTTTCCAGGGTTTTTTGTTTTATGCCTATGCTGACCAGTTCGTTCTCTTCCAGCACTCGGTCCCGCGTCGAAATATGTTCGTCTCTCTCCTTCAGAGCGGCTGCCGCCTTCTCATTAAGCTTCGCTAGCAAGGGAGCGCTCCTTTGCACCAGGTTTCTGACAGTCGACAGCTGTTACGGGGAATAAAAACAGAAAAACATGTGATGCCAAGACACATTAAAAAAAAAAAGTCATTTTTTTTCCACCTACTTCTTTGGTCAAATTGGATTGATCCTCCACCGTTTGGCTCACGAGATTCAAAGTAGAGTTGAGGGTTTCGCTGCTGGTTTGGTTCAGTGCGACCTGGGTGTGGAAAATGAAACATAGTGGTAATTATACAGTAGTGACTGGCTTTCATATTTTATTATTTTTACCTGCTCTGTGTAGGTAATATTGAGGGCGGCCAGAAGTTGGCGCTGAGAGCCGACGCTCCTCTCGAGTTCCGCCATTTCGTCGGCGCAGTGAGTTCGTAGCTGCTCCATCGTAGCGAAGGCCTGAAAGTACACGAACGATTGGGTGAAGAGGCCTTTTGAGAGTGCCGATTGAAATCGATATATTTGATACTTACGGCGTGCTTGGATGTCAGGGCGTCTTCCATTTCAGTCTTCATTTGGTCTCTTTGTTGGAAAGCCTCCTTCACTTTCTGTGTCATTCGGAGCTGAGTATCCTTCAACTTTGTGCACTTTGCCTTCATTTCGTCATACTAAAAAAGAGAATGTGTATTGAATTGTAGATAGATGTGATTGGATTTTTTTTAAGTTGTCCATTTTTTTTCAATATTATTTTCTCCTATAGACAATAAAATGGTTTACTATTTTTTTATTTTATTGTTCATGTAGGATTCAATCTTTATCCTGCAAATACTGATTTTTTTTAAACATTGGCCACTCTAATTTTGTATTAAATTTTGTTGTCATTTTTCAAATAACTGTTTTAACAGAAAAATATTCAAATATATTTTGCTATAATTAATGTTAAAAAGACTTCAAAAGTATGACAAAAATATTTCTAAGTAAAAGCATTCTTGCAATTTCATCACTTTACTTCTTGAAACAAAACATGACTATATCTCAATCTCCCATGATTAAAAAAAAGAACATGATATAATTTCAATATTGCTATTTTTCTCAATTCACCTATTCAGGGTGTAGTGCCTGTTGTTACCTGGGATAAGCTTGTAAGGATAAACAGATGGGAAAATGAAAGAATAAATAAATATATTTCCTCTGAGACTCACGTGCGAGGCGAGACTTTGATGATCCTCTCGAACAAATGCCTCCATTTTCTTCATGTCGGTGAGCGCTGCGTCGGTGTCGCTTGTCAAAGATGTCTGTTGGATTACATTTAGTATGGTCTCATCATAATGGATTGGATTTATGGCCTTATTAATCACAGGTAATGATTTAACTGAGTGCCCCGTAAGGGTTGATTTTTTTTTTTTTTAATCTAAATCCAAGTCTCACCATCGTCACACGCATTCCCTGCATGGATTGGACCAGTTCTTGCAGATCTCGTCCATCTTGCTCCAAGTTCCCAATTCGTTTTAAGGCCTCCATATACAAGTCCCTGTACATTGTGGTCTAGGTGTAAAGTACACAAATACAACTAGATATTAGCCACGCATTTAGATAGAACCAATGTTTTTTTTCTCCTGGTCGTTTACCTGGCTGAGCTCCGTGTGGTCCGTCTGTACGGGCCTGTCCCGCAGCTGGGAGGGCGGCGCGCCGGTGGAAGTGTGGCGCGCGAGGGGCGCCCGAGCGGCAGCCAGCTGCTGTACCAAGGCCTCGCCTACGATCATGCTGGACAGCAGCCTCTGCTCCAGCTCCTCTCGGGGGACGCCGTCCAGGTTGCTTGGGATACAGCTGCCAGAACACATAACCAAATAAGAATCGGCGTCCAATGAAAGTTTCTGAGGTGTGAATCTAATCACATTTATAGGATATGAAAGATAAGAAATCACATTGTTCAAACTTCAAGAATCAATATGTTTGGCCATATGGTGTTAATATACAACTTGTCAAGAGTTCATGTATAATATAATATATTCCATATTATAAATGATATCTGGTAGAAGCCAGTTAAAGCATTTTTCAAGGTGGATTGGTAACAACAAACAAGAAAATACCTGAACATTTTTTAAAACCGATTGAAATTGGAGTGCCAATTATAACATTAGATAAATAAGTAGTTATTCTGCAATTTCATTGCTAAAGCGTTACAGACAACTTATTGTTTAAAAAATAAATAAATAAAAATAGCATATCTATTGCTATTGGGGACCCACTCAAAATGATATGACGGGCCAGAAATGTCCCAAAAGCCTTGAGTTTGACACCAGCAAGTCACCAAAAAAATTCTAAAAAAAGTACCAAGTCAATTTTAGTTGTTTATTCGTAATTTTGCAGGTGGAAAATTCTCAAATTTGAATGAAACCCATTTTTATGGACAAGACGACAAATCCAAAAGATGACAAAGTTTTCCGTTTCCATGAATCTGATCAGGTTTTTGCATAACAAATAGCTATATCGATAGAGAAAATAGGATTACTTACTTCCACAGGAGAGGATCTGTGAGCGTGCTAGCGTCGGCTACAGAAAATTCCACTTTCCTCACAAACTCCCCCGACGTATTGAGGCTTCGATCGAATCGTTTCACGGGGGTGACGCCCACGCAGGTGCTGCGGGACTCGACGGGAGGCGGAGCTTGTCCGGCGGCGGCCGCCGCGCGTGTGGCGAAATCCATCTTTCCCGACGCCAGGATGAGAAACTCGGCCATCTGTCGGAGCTGCTGCTGAAGCGGATAGTCCAGGGTGAAAGGCGGCGCTGACCCCTTGACCTTTTTCGTCAAATCCGTCTGTAGATTCTCCGACTGGGTTTTGTTGCAGAGAGTCGTGGAGTTTAAAAGTGGGCTGGGGATCGGGCTCTCCAAGTGCTCCGCCCACCAAGCGGCTTGCTCGTCGTTGTCTGGCGAAAGGGTGTTCTTCTCGCAATCGTTGACGGTTTCCCGGCAAGCTCTCATGAGGGACTCGGACGCCCTTCGGACGGGACTGATGAGATGCAGGGCCGATACGACCGAAGGATACTCGGAAAGTACTTTGAAAACATTGGGCACCGTCTCCGCCAGGGATTGGCCAGCGGCGGTCGGCGCTTCGGGTCCGTCGTCCGACGAGCCGAGGGCACTGTCCTTTGCCTCGCTGAGTTCCAGATGCCGTTGCGTATCCGCGAGGGCATCGGGTTCCTTAGGTAAAAGTCCTGGGTCTGACTGACCGGTTGCAATTTGTTCAACAGTCTCGTTTAAAATTCCAGTCAACACGGGGCTTCCGTCATTGAATTTGTGTTGGACCTCCAAAGAACCTGGATTGAAGGACATCGTTTTGGAGGCTGGTGTAAAAGTAAGCAAGTCGTTATCATTTTGACTCCTTTGAATGGAATCCAGTAGATCTTCATTGTTTTGTTGGGTCTGGGAGTCGTCAGTTTGTTTCTGTGTACACACAAAAGACCCCAAACGACAGTACGAATGTTCAAATTGATCACCGCACTCCTGAAGATGAGTAGCTAAAAAGCTAGCTTCTGGATGATCTGTCGTCGTTTGCTCTGAAGGAAGAAGAACGGTCTCGTCTGCCATTTTGGTGACATTGGAAACTGAATTGAAAGACATTGTCTTGGAGGCTGGTGTAAGAGTAACCAAGTCGTTATCATTTTGACTCCTTTGAATGGAATCCAGTAGAAGATCTTCATTGTTCTGTTGGATCTGGGAGTCGTCAGTTTGTTCCTGTGTACACAGAAAAGACCCCAAACGACAGTACGAATGTTCAAATTGATCACTGCATTCCTGAAGATGAGTAGCTAAAAAGCTAGCTTCTGGATGATCAGTCGCCGGTTGCTCTGAATGAAGAAGAACGGTCTCTTCTGCCATTTTGGTGACATTGGAAACTGAATTGAAAGACATTGTCTTGGAGGCTGGTGTAAGAGTAACCAAGTCGTTATTATTTTGACTTATCTGAATGGAATCCAGTAGAAGGTCTTCATTTTTCTCTTGGATCTGGGAGTCTTCAGTTTGTCCCTGTGTAGACGCAAAAGCCTGCAACGACACTTCCTCTTGTTTCAAAGTCTCCACATTAGGCTCCAAACGACAGTATGGGTGTTCAAAGTGATCACCGGATTCCTGAAGATCAGCAGCTAAAAAGTTAGCTTCCGGATAATTGGTTGCCATTTGCTCTGATGGAAGAAGAATGGTCTCGTCTGCCATTTTAGTGACATTGGAAACTGAATTGAAACACATTGTTTTGCCTGCTGGTGTAAGTGAAATGAAGTTGTTATCATTTTGAGTCTTTTGAATGGAATCCACTAGAAGATCTTCATTGTACTGTTGGATCGGGGAGTCGTCAGCTGGTTCCTGTGCACCCACAAAAGACTGGAACAAATCTTCCCCTTGTGCCAAAGTGTCCACATTCGCCTCCAAACGACAGTACGGATGTTCAAAGTGATCGTCGCATTGCTGAATATCAGCAGCCAATAAGCTAGCTTCAGGATGACCGGTTGCCATTTGCTCCGATGGCAGAAGAACGGTCTCATCTTCCATTTCAGTGACATTGGAAATGTCCACTTGACCTCCAGTGCAGGTAAATGACTTGAATGTTACATCACAGACTGCACTGGAAGACTTGGTCGCACTTGGGAAACCAACAAATGGGGTCTCCAGTTGCTCTTGAATGCAGTAGGGATGTTCTTCGTGTACGCTGAAGATCTCACCGGTGTCCATGTCCTCTTTTTCGAAGGTCTTGCTTTGAGGCAAAACAATGCTGTCTTCTGGACATGAAGATGGTTCTTCTGAAACAATCACTTGCCCATTAGAGAAGGTGAAAGATTTAAATGTGACATCAGAAAATGCACAATCGGCCATTTCAGTGGTTTGTGTCATTTGGGCTGGTGGAGGAGAGCAAATGCCAAAATCCTGTTGGTGGAATAATGACTGTGTTAGAATTGCAGAATGACAAAAGGCAAAATTTCTTCCCAAAACAATTTTGAGAGAAACATTGAGCGCACCTGGTTCAAACGTGATCTGGATTTACGTCTGATTGGAGTCGGAAGAAAGTGCTTCTCATTTTCCAAACTTCGCAGGGGAACACGAGCACAAATCCTGGAAGGCTAAATAAACATTCAAAGCAATGAAAAAAACTATGGAAATGAAAGTACGTAGAAATTTGACGATGCTACAGCAATGCAAACAATACAAAGTTATGCTCACCGAGCCTTCCACGCTTTGATTTGACATCACTGGAATTGTAGAAAACGTCCGGTATTTGAGCAAGGAATGGAATTCATTAAAATAACATTTAAAAAAAACTGTATCGTAATTATAGACCACTATAATTAGTTATTCGGCCCAGAGAATGCGACATTAACAACGTACTTAACGGCGACGGTTGACAGTATTCTTTCACGAAAGATGGGATTAGCTAGTTCTTCCTGCCATATCTTAAACGTTTACAAATGATTAAAATTTGTATAACTTAACAAAAACGCCTAAGACTTACAATATCACATATTTCGAAAAATTCGTCAAACCGTGAAGTTGTCAACAACGCCGCTGCATTCAAAAACTGAAACAGGCGCGTCATTGGTCAATTTTTTCTTCTACTGTTTTTTTATGGCAGGCTCGTAGACAAATGTTACAGTTGCGCCCCTTCTGGTCAGTGTGCGCATTTGCATGATATCCTCGGCTGTTGGAAAGCTGATTAAAATTTCTATCATTTTTTTTTAACTTTATTAAGAACACAAAACCATTAAGAACAATAAGTAGTAGTTTAATTTCTTCTATTTAGCGAGAAATTTGGGACTTTTTTGGACTCTGCTATTGGAAAATACTAGATGAACGGGTTAAAATTATACTTTTAGTCAGTGGAAGATAATTTCAAAATGAATTAAAAAGGTAAATGGGCAAAATCACGGATGTACAGCATCATTGATAAAATTCTATAAACAAAAAGTGTTTATACTCAAGCAGTTCAGTTGATTTTGGTTTCAAATTAGTATTTATAATTATAGATAAGTATAAATAGTGTGTATATGTTTTAAATGAAGAATACCATACTAGTTAAACAGTAAGAGGTCATGAAACATAATGACAAGTTGAAATAAACAAAATGTTAAAGAAAACTGGTGGATCTTCTACTTGGACTCAACAGGTCGAACACGAAGCACCTCAGCAAAATCTGGTCCGAACCAGCACGTTATGTCGGCAGTGTCTAAGGTGAAGAAGAAGAGCTTGTCTTGACAACGAGTCCTCCTGTAAACTGATCTGGGGTCTGCCGAGAGCACCCCTCGGATGGCGGCGGCGGCTTCGTCAAAACTGCGCAGAAATCTAAACCTCGGACCGTCGTCATCATCGTCGTCTGAGGGACCTGGAAGGCATAAAAGGTTCCCATTAGCTCCTTTGTTTAACTTTCAATGAAACTCTCTGAGGTGGGAGTTTATTAATAACTCACAGGCTATTTTTTTATTTATTTATTGGTGATGCTCAATCTGATTAAAATTAACAAAAATCACCAGTTATGCTATTTTATTGGCTGCTCTTGAAAAAAATCCTTGGTGCAAAAATCCATCTAGCACACAGGTGTCAAAGTGGCGGCCCGGGGGCCAAATAAGGCCCACCGCATCATTTTGTGCGGCCCGAGAAAGTAAATCATAAGAAAAAAAATTGCGAAGAAGTGAATAGGCGATAAGTAAAGTCGTGATAATCGAGGAAAGACTATTTTTGCATAAGCATTTTAGGATCAAATTCAAATTAAGATGATATATTTCCTGATTTCCCCTTTTTAAATGAATAATTGCAATGTTTTAATCCATTATTTTTCTTTTTGTGTTTTAAGTTCAAAAAGCATTTTGTAAAATCTAAAAATAAATTTTAAAAAAACTTGTTTTCCCCTTTAATATTGAACATAATTTAAAAAATATATATTACCTGACTGGCTTCTGGGAAGGAATCCCGCCAACTCTTTCTGAGCGTGAGGGGTGAAACGCACCTCCAGGTTGGGGACTGGCGCCTCTCTGATCCAGCTCGCGATGGTGCTGTCGGATTCTTCCGAAAAACATGGCCGCCGGTCCCGCTTCGGGTCTACGGCGTCGTGGTCGCAGTCGAAATTCGACTGACCGATGTCACGTTCGCTCACGTGGGATTGGCAGCAATGTAGTGGGTTAGGATTAGCATCAAAATGATGTTCTGTTTCCTTTAACTGCATGTTTATTGGGTCGCTAGGTGACAAAGGGGCGGGATCTGTGTTGGAGTGACAGTCTGCCGTCTTCCTACTGCAGGGGGTGTCATAGTCAGAGATGTAGGGTTTGATGTCCAACACGGGGGTGCCAGCAATCATGTCAATGTCTGATAGATGTAATGTATCACCTAGAAATGAGAGAGATATAAAAAGGACAAATGCCGCGATTACAGTAATCCCTCGTATTTCGCGGTTAATGTATGCCAATTAATCGACAAAGAGCAAAAGAAAATCCATGGAAATCCATTAATCAACTAACAAAATCGTTTTTTGCAGCACTAATACGCACCTACAATTTTGTCAAGTTTGGCAAGCGTCAGGCCTAAAGCGTTAGGCCGGTGCGGACTGCGAGTGGAGTAAAGACCGACCCTCTCGCCGTTGAGTCTGGGGGGCTTCACCTTGGCTTTGTGACTCAAGTGGCCGTTCTTGTGGAAGAGAAAAATAACCCTGCAGTGAAAAAAAAGCACATGTCACCAGGCTTCCGAACCGGGACCATTTCAACAATGAGACCTACCAGATATGAGAAAATTGCTCTAGTCCTATCAGGGCATGTTCGGGGTTATTGAAGACCCTCTGCTCCAGCTGCAATTCCGCCCTCGACGGTCCGCAGACGGTGGGCTGCCTGGGCGTCCCGTTCTTCTCGGAGAAACAGGAACGGATGTGACCAATCGGCAACGTTTGGATTTTTCCTGCCGTGGATCGGTCGATTGAGCTTTTGCATTCAAAAAGAAGAACGCTAATGCTAATAACTTGTTACCGTGTTCTAATTCTGTCTTGGGCGAAGTAGGCGGAGGTCTGGAGTCTTGAGGCTGGCTGAAACCAGTTTTAGACACAGTGGACTTAATTGAAAGCATTTGTTTTCGGTGAGTCCGGGTTGCAGTGTCCAGCATTTGTCTGGGGGTAAAAAAATAAAATAAAATACAATTGTGGTGCTTGAAGTAAAATGAAACACATCCCATTACAAAGAATTAATTGTAACTTCAGAAATGTTTCAGCACATTCAAAAAGTATTACGACAGTCATCAATTTCAAACGTGCATTTATGTGATTGTTGCAAAGCAGTTTGACAGCACTATATTATTCAGCCTAAAATGGCAATTGATATAGCATTTATACAGTTTGGTGCTAAATACTTAACATTTTCTTTTCTATTTATTGCGTATTTACGTGGCAAGTGCCATACAGAAAATGATTACGTATAACGTTTTCACGTAAGCTCTTGGGTAGACTAGTAAAATACTAACGCAGGCTAAACTCTAAGAACGTTTTAAAGCAACCTACCGAAGATTCTTGATTTCCTTTCGCATGACAGACACCTGCTGTTTCAATTTTTCTACGTTATCGCTGCAACAGTCACAGCCAGGACACATTTTTGATGAATAAATATAGCAAAGTGCTTGAACTTAGTGGCTAACGGCTAACATGTGAGCAACTTCGTAGTTAGCAAATCTATAAGGCTGGAATTCTAAAGATGGCGTTCCTAGCGTAAGTAACTGGCGGCCATCTTGCGTCGGTGACTTCCAAAATGACTCCTTTCAGGACTAATCTACAAAGAGTGTAAAAATAAATATATAAATAAAAAGTAGTCTGCTCCAAGCCAGCATTGAAAACAATCCTATTTTTAAGCGTCAGGTAAAATTGTTACATCTCAACGATAATTCTGACGCATGGTGGTTGATATTGACGACGATTATCCCATTAGCACGTAATAGACATCTAATGTTAAACATGATATCCCTTGTCAAATGTAAACACACTTCTTCTTAGGTTTATAATAGAAATCTAAAAGAAATTGTGAAACGCTGCTGCCCCCTAGCAATAAAACGTGAAGCGCAGTTGGATGAAGGTGCATTTTTCTTGAATATAGCAATAACCAGGGATGTGGCAAAATATTTTATTGGGCGAAACGGTGTTTACAAAGCCAAACAAATCATTCCGCATTTACAACGATAATGTTGCTACGGTCAAATAGAATTGTGAAAATATTCCTTTTCCAGGGCGACAACGTCATTGTTTATACTACAGAAAAGTAGTACATACATTTGTTATTTATCCCTGGGAAAAATCCTTAACTGCATTTGGAACTAAAATAATACTGAAGCAAACAACAGAACAATAATTATATATTTTTTTCTTTAAATAAAAAAAAAGCCTGTCGGGGTAGTGAATCAGTGTCTGACGAGTAGTTAAAAAGAATCAGAATTGACTTCCTGGGACGGAGTCTTGCGGTGGCGAAGAAAATGATACAATTGTGGACATTTTATCTTGTTCCGGCTCGTTTGACAGGTTCTCGCTCATCTCTGTAAAAAAAACACAAAGAAATGTTGGTATGCTTAGCTAAAACCGGTCTGTACTTCTTCTTAAATACCTTTATCCGAAATTGTATCCTGAATTGGAGGTGCATCCTTTTTCAGCTCATCTGGGTCCAGTTCTTCAATACCTTCTGACTCAGTGTCCAGGTTCTCCAACCGTTGAGGGACCCTCGAAGGAGCAACTTCTTCTGAAACTAAAGCCGTGGATGGAGTGGGCGCAAGAACAACATCTGCCGCTTGAGCCGGAACAACATCTGGAGCAAAATTCTGAACTGAAGCTGCAGATGAGGCTTGGGTGGAAGGCGCTGGAGGAACGGTGGTGGGAGGCGGAACTAGATCCGGAGCTGAAACCAGGGCTGGGGATGTTTTTTGGCTAGGACCAAGAGGATGAATCGTATCGGAATCTGGAAAGAAAACCTGTTCCTGAGAGCTGGACTCGTCTGGAAGCTCTGCTGTGGGAACTGGAGAAATATCTGGAGCTGAAGAAGTGTCTAGAACCTGACCCGCTGTGGGAACGACCGTAGTGGGAGGTGGGTAAATATCCGTAGCGCAGGAAGGCTCTTGAACTGGACCTTCAGGAACTGGGAAAGTAGACGGAACTAGATCTGCAGGTGATTCAGGTGCTACGTTGTTATCTGGGGCGAGGACGGGGTTAGGCAACCAAGTCGAGACGGGCTCCAGAATTGCGGACGGGGAGCCTAATGCTAACGCGGGTATCGCGTCTACCGATGGTGGGACGACCACAAGAGTAGAAGCTACGGGGTCCGCGAGCTGGGCTTCCAGATTCTCCGTCTTCTTGGGCCTCCCCCTCTTCGTGTTGCTTCTTCTCCTTTCATATTTGCGTCTTTTCTTCGGACTTTCCGATCTGAAAGAGCCCCGCAATTGTCAAGAGTCTGAACAATGGTAACAATAAAGCTCGTTTGATAGCTTAGGAAAGCTAACGGTATAAAGTCTACGACCTGGATTATCAATACAGACAACCAGACGGCGTCATGTCAAAATAATCCTACAAATAATTAAAACTGGGACTCCAACGAATAGGCAAACATTACTTACGGAGACAGGAAAGACAAAAGAGGAAAACAGGAGTCCCATGAGAACACATGCCAGAACACAGGGTTTATATACATAGACAGAGATTGATGACAAATCACAAATACCTGGAAGGGTAGCCAAGAGGGACACATCGGACAAAAACGCATAAAAATCACACAGATTGGACAGACAAGAAAAACACACCCATTATAGTTAGTTAGTACAGTAATCCCTCGATTATAGCGGTTAATGTAGACCAGACATGGCCGCAATAAACGAAAAACCGCAAAATAGGGTCACCCCTATTTAAAAAAAAAATAAAAATAAAAAATTAAGTAGGGTCACCCCTATTTAAAAAAAATTGAAGTAGGGTCATCCCTATTTACATTTTTATTTTATTTTATTTTTTTACTTCAGTGCTGAGTCCTAGTAGCAAGCGGAGGAAAGGGGAGTGGCTTCCGCTTGCAAATTTCAGCGTGGATTTTCACATTTTTGTGGAAAAAAATGTAATTAACTAAAAAAAAAAATCCCCCAGAAAAAAATGTGATGTAGTGAAACCGCGATAATTGAGGGATTACTGTATAAGCAAAGCAGCCATCATCTGAAAAGACGACAATTTTTAGTGCTAGATCTTGTCAAGCAAAGAAATAGAAGACATGACCAAACCATGACAGGAAAATGTGAGTTGCTGGACGATATAATGCTTGCGTTTGTAGAAATTTACCCGAAAACCCACTGGTAAGTCTCCTTCTCCTCAGCTTCGGCTCGTCTCCTCTTGAGAAGTTCTCGGTCCCTCAATCGGCGACCGATCCCACCTTTAGAAACACGCAAAGCAAACTGGTAAAAAACGAAGATACAAAACCCTATTGAATATTGAAGCCCATACAGCGCTAAAATGTTTCTATGAGCGAAGACCTCTTGTTTTTTGAAGTTTTTTCAATAACCAGAGAAGAATTCCAGTTTGCTTTGTAGATCCGTACAGCCATTTTATCATTTTCATGAAAGGTAATTAAAAAAAAAAACCCTAACAACCATAAAGCCATCCAGTTTCTTCAGTTTTTTTTACGGTAAAAGTTGTTCACTGAGCAAAAACTGATTTATAAAACAACAAGTCACCTCTTTTTGGTGGTTGAAAAAAGTAACACTTTATTCCATCACAAGAAAACCAATGGACTTTTTTTAATTAAAGATGAAATGAAACAAAAACAGATTTGATTTGGTTCTTAAAAACAGGTTACCTCTAATCCAGGTTTAATTTCTTTTGAACAGAATGGAAAACTAGATTTTTAATCCAAAAGTAGTCCATAAATCAGATTAAAAACTTCATAATTGCTTTCTTCCTCTTGATTTAACAGTAAATTGAATAAACGTCAACACGCAGGTCTGCCTTTCAATTTTGAGAATTTCTTAGTGTGCAAAAAATATTTTTTTCATGAATGTACCTCCTGATTCTTCAATAAATAAATAACAATTATTTTCTTTTAAATAAAACCCACCCAAATCCTTACCTTGCTCTTCTTCATTCTGTCTTTTACATTCAACGTCCTTCTCCAACGTTCCCTCCATGTCACGTCCTGACCAAAAAAACGAAGTATCTGCTCTCTGTAAGGCGGAAAAACAAGTCAACTCCCGCCCAAATATGAAATTATCTAGTTAACCATTACTGCCGTGGCTTCCTTATCACGTTTGTAAAGCCGGAGGAGTTGGCAGACGTCTGAGAGTCGACTACCCGCAAGATATTATTATTTACGAGACGTAGAAAAACCACGTCCGAGACTGCGGAAACCTTTGACCCCCGTTGGGTAAATGATTGCCACATTAGGCCACGAGGGAGGGACGGTAGCTCTGTTTGGAATTGAGTTATAGTTTTTAGTTACGTTCATTTTACTGCAAAAGAAAATACAGTGAGACTTATCAGAGACTGCTTTTCTCGTCGGGGTGTGTTCTCAATCTTACCAAAGCAGGCGGAGGAGGTTCTCCGGTGTGTCCAAAGTGGGGGGGGTCGGTCCTAGCAGGGTAAACAGAAGGTTAACTGAGCTACTGTGTGTTGACATTGGCAGGAAATAGCGATGGACGTCCATTCCCTTTTGACTCTTCGAGAAAGGAGATGTTCTTTAAAAAAAGTATGTTCACCATTTCTATTGTGAATGACTATGAGTGGGCGTGGAATTTAAGGGGGACCACCTGGGGAGAAATGAACATAAGAGAACATACTAATGTAGTGTTTCAGTTTTAAAATATACACCAAAATTCATACTGTAAAGGGAAAGACAGTGTTAAAATATAACAAAATGCCAATAACATTGATATAAATTCAGAGAAATTTGCATTTTTATGTGGGGAAAAAAGAGAATTTGCAGGAATATTCAGCCAACTGAAAATTTATTGATTAACAGCCACACATTTACAGTGGTAATACACATCGATATGTACAAAAGTCTAGAGGTCAAAGTAGGATTCATAGTTAAACAATGGGCAGGAATACATACAAAAGCAGAATTTTTCTATACATGTTATATAAAAAAACACTTAAGACCTTAATAAATCATTTATAGAGCAAGTGACTATTTTTGGTCATTAAAAAAATACCGTTGTAAATATATTTTTAATTAAGTCCCTATATACATGCATATAAAATTTAAATATATGAATAAAAATTAAATTACTAAAATCAAATGACCACAGAAAGAAATACATCCAAGTAAGACTATGTATTTTCAATAATTAACTAATTACATGCCATTGACGGCACTAGACGTCCAATTTTAACTGCAAAGATTGACCCTGAATTCCCATTTTTCAATGCCATTGACGGCTCCTGACGTCCAATTCAATTAGACTGGGAGGGGCGGATGAACATCGTCAATGGCGGACAAGGAGTGGAATGAAATCCTTAGTCATTCGTGAAAGGGTTAATTTTCCTATTAACATTATTTTATTGACTTTAGGATCTCTAAACGAAATAGTTTGAAATGAAACGCAGCCGAAAAGTGAGCACCGAGCTCGGCTATGCCGTTCCCCCCTTTAGGAGGCGCTGGGCTAGGGCGTTTCTGGTGACAGGTGGCGCTGTTGAGCGCTCTATTTTGTTTCAGTCCGGGTTCCCTCCATGGTTTCTCCTCTCCGACTAACTTAGCGTCGGCTCAGTTCATTATACACGGCCACCCCCCACCCCCCTAGATTCTCCCTCCGCCGTTAGGGCATCTCTCTACGTTTTTGGACTTGAGGAAAAACAAAAAAAAAGCCCCGGCGAGAAAAGTTTCACCTCCGGCGGGCACCATGTTGATGGTAAACAGGATCCACTTGGAGCTAAGAAACAAGACACCGTCTGAAGTGAGTCGTGCTTTTTTTTTTTTTAAACGGGAAAGCAAAGAGACCCTTAGTTTTCTCCTGGGCTAACCGCGTTAGCTTAGCGTGCTACTTTCCTCCCCCTGAAATTTGCTTCCGAGTCGGGTTATCGTAAGGGACACGGCACGGTGGTGATCGATGGAAGCGGAGCCTCTAGCCCGGAGACGAAGCGGGGTACGCGGCGTTCGATTGCTACTTTGAGACGCCGATTCCTCCGCTCGCTTCGGCGTTATTTAAGGGGGCTTTCGCCGTTCCGTAGCCGCCACCCCCCTCGTGTGTCCGGCTAGGAAGCCAGCCTGGCCCCGACCGAGTACAATTACACTATTTACGGGGATATTTGAAGCGAATGTCCTGCCCCACGCATGCTGCATTTCAGTGGGGCTTTCTACAGAAGCGGGTAGCCATGTTTGCTGCTACTTAGCACGATGTTTAACATCTTCACAGAACATTCCGTGCATGTGCTATTTTGGCTTATCCACTAAAAAAAATACACAAAAAGATTAAGCGTGTTTGAAACGTGTCTTCTTTTTGAAAATTATTCTCTAATAATCAGTCATTTCCGCTCGGGAGGCACGTCATTCTAACTAGGTTAACGCTAACAGACACACTCGGGCAGGATACAAATGGGATATAAGAAAAGCACTTTTAAACCAATGCTGAAAATATAAATAATAAACGATTAGCTCGTTTACTTTAGCTTTCATTTTGAAAAAAATCGAGGATTTCGTATTCGGCACGTTGTAAAGATGTTCCAAGTTGAAAGGGAGTGTTGCAAAACTCGGGGCTAAGTCGCCGGGGAGCATACAATTGTGGGTTATTAATGTTGATATAACATTTTTAAACGTTTTATGGTCACCGGAATTGAAATATTAAAACGCCGTGGCTGCTTTATTATATCCAGCTGCCTCCCAAGTTGCCGTCTTCCCGCCATATTAGCCCATCCGCCATAGTGGCAGCCCGTGGCACTACAAAAATGCGTGGAGTCATTAAATCCCCGATTAAAAAACACCCCGACAATAAACGCCACTGTTGTCACATTCGACATAATATTGTCGGGTATATCATGTTCTAACTGTCCTTTTATTCAACCGATACCCTCTCCTCGTGTCGACACGAGTTCCGAACACTAGCGGCGTCATGCGTGGGCAGACAAAAAAACTCGACGCCCGCTGTTTGTCCTCGGCATAAAAAAAAACGTCGACGTAATGTCTTCTTTTTACTAACAAAACGGCCGTCGACCTCCACATTGTAAATTTAGCAAAGCATATCGCCGTTTTTGGGGGGTAAAAAGAGGCTCGAGGCGGCATACTGTTTCTCCTCAGGGTCGCCATGTTGCCATTCTGTCGTCTTTGAAGGTCTGGAAGAAAGAAACAGTCTCCATCTTTGATTTTTTTTCAGGGGGGGTCTAAATTTCCGTTCGCTATATTTTCCCATTTCGCCACACGTCTACCAGAAAATATGGTGAAATGAAAAGCAAGGGCGCCCTTCGACGACGAGGAATATTCCGTTTTCTTCACCGAGCGTAAACAAAACGAGAAAAGTGTGCCCTAAAAAAGGGTGGATTCTCAATCCAGTCCGTTGCTGCGGCGTGGGCTTAATGGCGGCCGCGCACACTTCTCGTCCACTGAACGGCGGCGTTTAAAAGGGGGCAATGGCGGCTAGCTTGTAGCTTAGCCGACATTCAAAGAATCTTGGCGTGTGTCACCGGCGAAACGAACACGCCGACCGGGATTCGAACGAATAAAATCGACAGAAGAGGCAGCGAATGACGAGAATGTGTTTATTTTTTATTTACAAAATTAAAAAACTCATTTTTTTCTCTTTTACGCGAAGAAATACCAACTTTGGGCTTCTATCAAATGTGACAAGCAGTGAAAAGTTTTTGTACAAGTCGTCCGAACTAAATTACACGTCATTTGTCGGGATTAATATCACATTTAGTTTGATTTATGACATTTTAAGGTGTTTTTTTATGATTAATTTCATTTTGTACTTGTTTACCAAGTAGTAGTAGCTGTAAATCTAGTGTATAATACTACTGACCTTTCTCCTGACTGGAGTATTAGAAAGCATATTAAGTATAAAATTCCTACTACGGATTTCCCCGATTGGATCACGAGATCTGTTATTTTCAGAGGATTAAACAATACATTTTTGAAATGCTCTGAGTTTGAGATTCCTTTGTTGGAGTTTGCATTTTCCCCCTGACCCTGCGTGGGTTTTCTTTGGGTACTCTGTTTTCCTCCCACACCCCCAAAACCTGCATAGTAGGCCTAATGGACACTAAATTATCTTTAGCTATGATTGGTTGTTCATCTCATCGTGCCTTGCAATTGGCTGGGCAACAATTTAGGGTGTCGTGGGTGGGATATGCTCCAGCACCCTTACGAGGATGTGCGGTATGAATGAACGTCTCGTTTATTCCGTTTCAGGTCCGGGAACTTCTCCTCGACAACTGCCGATCGGCCGACGGAAACACGGACGGGCTCACGGACGAATTTGTCAATCTGGTTTCTCTCAGTTTGATCGATGTCGGGTTATCGTCAATCTCCAACATACCAAGACTAGAAAAACTCAAAAAGGTAAGACGGTCAAAACGGTCTAACGCCAAATCCGATACTGAACGTGTCTTTTCTTCTAGCTGGAGTTGAGCGACAACAACATCAGCGGCGGCCTGGAGGTCATAGCGCAGAAACTACCCAACCTCACGCACCTAAATCTGAGCGGCAACAAATTGAAGGAGATCGGCTCTTTGGAACCGTTGGTCAGTCCGCATTTCAACGCATTTTATTTCCCATGGAGCCATTTGACCTGTAACAAAATCCTTGCGCCCTCCGATGACATCATCGGTTTCATCTATGCAGAGGCAAACCGTTACAAAAAAACATTTTTTGGCGCATTTTACATATCCAAGTTGATTTTTGAATACAGCAAGGGCCATATAATTAGTGTGTCAACATTTGGAAGATGTTTTAGTGCGCTATACACCAATACGGGAAAAACGCGGTGGGTTTTTGGACACCCAAGTCTTGACGGCGTCTCGTGGTTTTTCAGAAAAAGCTGAAACACCTGAAAAGTTTGGACCTGTTCAAATGCGAAGTGACCTCCATGACAGACTACAAGGCCAGCGTCTTCAAACTGCTGCCGCAACTCACTTACTTGGACGGCTTCGACAAGAACGAGGAAGCGTCCGATTCCGACGTGGAGGTGGACGGAGAAGGCATCGACGACGACGATGATGAAGGTAGGCGGGGCGACGTCGGAAAAGGAAAACGCGAGGAGCCGGGGGCAAACGTGTTGTCATTCGTCCTCCAGAGGGCGAAGACGAGGAAGACGAGGACGGAGAGGACGACGACCTCGACGAGGAAGATGACGACGAAGAAGACGAGGAGGAGGTGGAGGGAGAGGAGGATGACGAGGAAGTTAGCGGCGAAGACGAGGTGAAGTCAAAAGATGACGGGGTAGGGATACCAAAAAATAAAAAATAAAACATTTAAAAAGACGGAATATTGACAACTGACAATATTTCCACGCTAGGAGGAAGACTACGGACTGGATGGGGAAGTAGATGACGAAGAGGAAGACGAGGAGGAAGACGATGAAGGTATTTAACAATCAGGGAAGAACAAAAAAACGGAGTTAAGAACAAAAAAACGGAGTTATTGGTCACGTTTGAAAAAAAATCTTAGAAGTCTAGTGGAGTTATTGGTCACGTTTCAGTGCTGAAATCCCCGTGTACAGTCGATTGGTCGCCGGTCTTTTGGTCGCCCCGACCACGACAACGGGCGACCAAAAGACCGGCTACAAACAAAGTAAAACAAGACGGTCTACGCATGAATAAAAGCCAACAATGGCCATGAGCAGTTTCACTGAGCCGACGAGTAAGTGTAGAAGAGTATGTACATGCGCTGTCCCTTTAAGAAGGGACGTCAGTCAGGGTCTTAACAAGTTATCCAACAAAAAAACAATACAAGTCCGGCAAATTTGGAGCTTTTCTTTAGCCTAATAATTAACAGGGCATTAAGTATGACTAAATAATAATTCGCAGTTTGTATTTAGGGAATTTGAGCAACAATTTAAATGGTAATTATCAATAACCTTCCGGGCGACCAATCGACCGTGTACCGAAATCCCAATTGAAACTCCTCAATTAATCCCAATATTAGACAAAGGGATGAATAACATGTAATCTAATGTCAATTTGGCACATGAATTACCCAACTTAATTTATCGATCCATTCAGATGCGGCAGCGGCGGCCGGCAAAGGCGAGAAGAGAAAGCGGGAAGCGGACGAGGAAGACGAGGATGACGACGACGAAGACGACGACTAGAAGTGGGACGGCGCCTCCCCCGACCCGACCCCACCCTGACCCTCACCACCCCAAAGCCAACCCGAACGTCCGACCGGTGACCCCCAGGTCTCTCTCTCTCTCTCTCTCTTTCTCCGCTATGAGCTCGTTTTTGGGCCAAGACTTGAAGTGGGTGGGGCCCTCGCTTTGGCGTGGACCAAGCGCCCTCGCCACCACAACCAAGCAACCCACTTTTTTTGTACCTAGCTGCTCCCCCATCCCGCAATGGAACTGAGAGCCACCGCGCCCATCCTCCCTTTCATCATTCCACATTTTCACCATCAAGCCACATTTTGGAAAACCCACATTGAGGACTTTGGGACTGGTCTAGTTTTTGGGTCTGTGCTTTTAAATATTTTTGTTGACTGAATTTTGTTTTGTTTTTTTGCTGGGCTTATTATTTCTCTTTGTGTTGATTCCTTTTTGCACCCCCCGCACCCCTCCCTCCCTCCCTCCCGTACACCCACACACACCACCCCACCCCAATAAAGTTATTGCTATAGCAGCTGTGCAGCCAGTAAGCCATGCCATTTTTGTTTTTTGGGCGTGGCCACCTGTTGCACAAGTTGTGGTTGTAGCGACATTTTTACTTTCTGTATGACAAGAAAACAACTTTGTAAATAAAATGTTAACATTTTTGGGGTTTGGTCGACTTTGGAAGTCCATTTTTATCCTTTTACAAACTAAAAAAGGCCTAAACAGCAACAGTCACCTAAAATAGTTTATATTTAAAAAATAATATAACATAGAAATTATATATAGTATGCAAAACTACATTTCTAATAAAATATTGTAAATTAAATAAGAAAAATGTCTACCAATAGGAGATGAAGCTAAAGGTGAATATGCATTTATTAGTTAATATAATTTGTTTTTTGGTAAGAAAATTAACCAATTTCATATTATTCCTAAAAGTTTTTGTGACCTATAAACACACGAAAAGTGCTTTAAGTACAATTGAGTCTAAATAAGAGAAATAAACCTTTTTTTTTTTTAGAAAACACATTTTTAATACCTAATATACATAAGGTGAACAATAATGCATTTGTGTGAGTGCGAGACATTTTGCCCAGCTGACATGACAAGTGGTGCTGATTGGTGGATTTTAAATATATTATTTTTTTTTTTGTATCCGCGATGACTCAACGTGAGTAAAGTACGCTTTTGCGCGTCGTGTCGAGTGGCTTGTTTTGACTTCCTGATTTCAACATAAGAGCGATAGATGAGCATAAAAGCATTTGGTTTTGTTCGTGTGCAAAACATCATCGAATGAGTTAAAATATTTCAAATTATATAAAAAAATTAAAATAAAAAAAACAATCCCAGTACACTGAAAAGAATATTAAAATACACGTTTGCCAATTTGCACGGAAAATATACAATGAGAAATGACTCCGATTTGTAAGAGGAAAAATGTCGGCAATTATTTATTTTTTATTTATTGACATAATTTTTGTTTAAAATATTGGAGAAATTTATATTTACGAGATTCAAAAAAATCCCTTTTTTATATCAAGAATAGAAATGATTCATATCCTTAAAAATGAAATAAAAGTAATAAATTACAAATTCCAAAAGGATATTTCATTTTTGTAAAAAATATTTAAAAATTAGAAATTCTAATAATTACAACAAAAAGGCCATGGAGAATTTTATAATTACAAAAAAAAAACATTTTTTCTTTTCAGTGTACTTTTCAGAAAATAAAAAGTTTACAATCACGCATCTTTTTGGTGCTCATTAAAAGCTCTTTAAAAAATTGTAAAAGTTGCATAGCTGCATTATAAAAAAAAAAAAGTGAATTATTTAGTCATTCTCTGCCATTAACGGCACTACACGTCCAATTTTTCACATTTATGAATCCCCCCCAAAAATATTTAAAGGGAAAAATCGTATTAATCGCAAAAAGATTGGACAGAAATATTCTATCCAACTGGATTGGACGTCCATTGCCGTCAATGGCGGACAACGAGGCCAAAGCGCGTTGGTGAAAAAAAACCAAAAAAATCCCTGCGTGTACTTACATCACCTGATGCGCTTTGAAAAGTAAAGTTTTCACAGCGAAGAGTTGCACTGCGTGTTTTTCATGTTGTTGATCTGAAGCTCCAGTTGCTTAATGTGCACGTCTCGTTGCTGGAGAAGTTCCAGTAGGCGCCGGATCTCCTCCTGCTGTTTGTGGAATTTGACGCGAAGCTGCCGACAAAGTAGAAAGATTTTTTTTTTTTTTTTAAATGGTGGACCTAAGCGTCAAGGAACGTCTCATCCGTCGTCCTTACCTCGTTTTCCGTCCTGGGCGGCGAGCGGAGGGAGAAGTCGTCGCCGCCGTTCTCGGCCGGTGGGCCGTCGGCGAATGGGTGCTCACGGGTGGCGTGAGGCCCTTTGTCGCTGTCGCCGGGCGGGTCGTCGGGCGGCCGGCCGGGCTTCAGCGACATGAGGACCGGGCCTGCGACCGGTCAAATCGCTGTTATGCCTACGGGAGCCTGCATTCAAGGCCCCTAAATCATTCATTTTCGGAACTGCTTATCGTCACAAGGGTCGCGGTAGCCATCTTCCAACCACGTAAAAAATGTGAAATTGTCGCCACAAAACTTTCCCCTTTCACAGTTAACCACAAATACGGTGCAAAATATCTAAAAAGAAATTTCCCGAACACAGGATGAAATAAAGCACTAATGTAATGTAATCTAATGTAATGTAATCTAATGTAATG
Source organism: Stigmatopora argus (assembly GCF_051989625.1). Classification (NCBI taxonomy): domain Eukaryota; kingdom Metazoa; phylum Chordata; class Actinopteri; order Syngnathiformes; family Syngnathidae; genus Stigmatopora; species Stigmatopora argus. The sequence continues at coordinate 17,677,736 of NC_135393.1, forward strand.
CAATCTAATCTAATGTAATCTAATCTAATATAATCTAATGTAATCTAATCTAATGTAATCTAATGTAATCTAATATAATGTAATCTAATCTACTGTAATCTAATCTACTGTAATGTAATCTAATGTAATCTAATCTAATGTAATCTAATCTACTGTAATGTAATCTAATGTAATGCAAGCTAATGTAATGCAATCTAATGTAATTTAATCTAATCTAATGTAATCTAATGTAATGCAATCTAATGTAATGTAATCTAATGTAATCTGATGTAATCTGATGTAATCTAATCTAATGTAATCGAATCTACTGTAATCTAATCTACTGTAATCTAATGTAATGTAATCTAATGTAATGCAATCTAATGTAATCTAATCTAATGTAATCTAATCTGATGTAATCTAATCTAATGTAATGTAATCTAATGTGATGTAATCTAATTTAATGCAATCTAATTTAATGCAATCTAATGTAATCTAATGTAATGTAATCTAAAGTAATATAATGTAATCTAATCTAATCGACCCTAAAAATTGAAAATAAAATGAATTACATCTTAAAGGCTGTGGCCCCGTGGTTGAGCACCCCTGGCGACCCTTGTGAGGATAAAGCGGTTTTAGAAAATGAATGAATGAATATTTAAATGCCGACCTTTGTCCATGCCGCCGAACCACTCGTGGGCCGTCAAGGCGGGCCTGTTGCCGGGCGTCATGGGGTAGATGTCTTCCTGGTACGTCTCCGACTGCGAATGGCGGCAAAGGTGAAGCGGCGGTAAAAGCTTCCGTCCGGGGGTGACGTGGACTCACCCGGCGAGGCACGATCATGGACAGGGGCTCGACGAGGGACTTGATGGTGACCAGTTTGTAGAAACGGAAGACTTCGCACAAGCTCACGTCCAGGCCTCGCTTTGGCATCACGCCTAAAGAGGTTAGCATCGGGTTAGCGTCCTAATTTTTGATTGGATTTACACACAAAAGTGGCGTTTTTGCGGGAAAGAATGGCTCACCCATCCCTTTCTGAGGTAAATTGGAGCGGTACTCCGTCAAGAAGTGGATGTAGGGCTTTTCCGAGCTCATCTCGTAGTATCGGATGTTCCCGTCGCCCTGGGGGAACGCCGTTACGGATTAAAAGCCACGCTATAGGCCGGAGAATACGGCGGGAAAGCTCACCTTTCCGGCCAGGTAGAGCATGTGTGTGTCGGGGTCGTAGAACGGGAAGAGGAACCCCGAAGAACCGTCCAGGTTTTCCTCCAACAAAGGCACTGACAGGTCATCCTAAAAACACACATTTGGCGTCTATGTTTTTTTCAAGTGTGTCCACTAGGTGTCAGGCTTGTGTTATTTCACCGTTTAGTGTTGAAAAATAAATCCAACGTGACCTTCACGACTGCTTCATAAATCTGGATTATGAGCATTTTTTTTTTCTTTTTTTTTAGTTTTGTGAAAGGACGTCTCTTGCGGAAAAATGATAAATAAGGTCAAAAGGATATGACTATTGTGATGATTATGGAATTTTGTGGTCGGAGAGCGGAACAATGAAGTCATAAAATTCATCAAAGGTAAGTATTAAAATTGTACAAAAGAAAAAAAAGGACAAGATTAAAGTAAATGAACATAGAATGGGCTAATTAAGTGGAATTAAACAGTAAAGGGGGAAAATAAAGTAGAGTAAAGTGGGAGATATACAAGAATTAATTGGTTGAAAATTAAATAAAATGTTTTGGGGTTGGGGGAAAAAAAGATGGGAAATTTAAAAAAAGAAATATACCAAAAAAAAGCAATAGAAGTAAAAAAAAAAGTAGGATGCCGTTTTAAGATAAGTTTAGAAAAATAAAACAAAAAAGTGTAAAATAAATCTGGAAGTAACAACAATTTAAAAAAACAGGTGTAAAGGGTAGGTCTAATAGAATTAAACTGTTATCTTGTTTAGAAGAAAAAACGGAGGTTAAACGTGAAAAGACGCATTGAAAAGTGTCAAAGCAGCAAAAATGAGCAGGAAAGGGAAATGGCTGTTTCAAAATAAGGGCCGTAAAGAGTGAGAGGAGGAAGGACTTCCTCACCAGATCCCAGAGCGCAACCTGTCGATGGTTCCACCTGGACGTCCCCGAAGTCAGCAGCTTGTTGACGTTGTCCAGAATCAGCACCTTGCTGGACTTGTGCGTCTTGCAGCTGCCTTCCTGACGACCGAGCGGCGTACCGGCTGTCAGAGGGGCGGGGCCCCGACCTGGCTGGCCGCACCCCCCTCGGCGAAGGCTCACCTGCAGCAGAACCCCCGATCGCGGCTCCATCAGTCGCAGCTTCCTGTCCTTGCAGGTGGTGGCCAAGAGGCTGGCGTCGGCGTTGAAGGACATGGACAGGACCACGTCGGCGTGGTGGCCGATGGTCTTCGCCGGGTTCTTGATCACCTGCTCCGGGCAGTCCAGGTTCCAGATCATCACCTGGAGGAGGAGAGCCGCCGGATGGGCGTCGGTCAGGTGTGGCCGGGCGGGGGCGGGGTTGGCCTCAGACGGCGGGCGCCGACCTTGTAGTCGTACGCCGTGCTGAAGAGGACGTTGTTGGCGGTGGGGTGCCACTCGATGAGGCCCACCCGCCGGCTGTGGCCCTGCAGCTCCTTCCAAGGCGTGGTCATGTTCTTCAGGAGTCCGTGAGGAGGGATCTCCCATACTTTAACCTGCACGTAAACAAGTCCAAATGTCATGGGTGGACTTTTTGCCATTCATTTTACTCTACTGCTTATTCTCGTCAGGGTCGCGGGGGTGCCGGAGTATAGATGTATATTACATTTCCTGATTTTGTCCTCCTTTTAAATCAATAATTGTAATCAAAAATCCTATTATTTTACACTTCAACTCACATCAGAACTGGTGTTGAATTTGCGCGCCACTAGAGGGAGCCAAACATTTACACCATATTTTCTACCCTCGACTCTTTTTTGAGTTGTGTCGCTCGTAAAAACTTAGGAATTCAATCAAGTCATTGTCTGCCATTGACGGGAATGGACGTCCAATATTTTTCACTCAAGGCTATTCCCTGTTATTTTGAAGCGGAGTTAAAAGGCGATGATTGCGTTCCTGAGGAATGCGTGGGGCGCCTCCTGGAAGCACAAACGATCCCTCCTCCTCGTGTCGAGGCTAGAGCGCCGTTTCGGACGCGGGTGCGTGCGTACAAACCGTGGCGTCCTCGGAGCAGGAAGCCACGCAGTAGTCGTTGAAGGGATTCCATTTGACGTCCAGGACGTTGCCCTTGTGGCCCGACACTCGCGCGTGGTGAGGGTCCACTTTACCCGTCTGGGGGAAACAAGATCAGGAGAAATTTTAAAAATAATAATTTAAAAATAAAATAAAATTAAATACATTTTTTTTTTAATTAAATTAAATACAAAAATATTTTTAAAAAAATAAATTAAATATATATATTTTAAATTAAATACTAAAAAAAATTACAAATTAAATGAAATACATTTTTTGTATTACATTAAATACATTTTTTTATTAAATTAAATACAATTTAAAAATACAAAAAAATATATACATTATATATAAAATATAAATATACAAATAAATTTCATATACAACGAGAAAAAGAGGCAAATGTGTGATTCAAGCGAGTTTCGGGTGACTCACGTGATGGAGGGGGATGACCAAGAAAGCCCCGCCCCCGGAGCACTCGGTGATGACGGCGAGGAATCGCGGGTTGACGGCACAGAAGTTGTTGTCCTGGACGCTGCGCGTGATGGGCACGCCGTCGTAGCAGTTCTCCTTGCCGGCCGCCTTGCCGTACACGTGCCGGAACTTGGAGCTGCGGTACTGAGGACGCCATGACATCTGAAAAAAACAGTATCCAGTATCAATATACTGTAGCAATACAGTAATCCAAGGGTATCAAACTCGGGTTGGTCCGCGGGCCGGATTAACGTCAACTCAATTTCATGTGGGCCGGACCATTTTAGATATAATATTTAGATTTTTTTTTTATAAATGGATTAAAAGAACTGGATTAAAAGCCCCGAATATTGCGTTTTTTATAGATCTAAAACAATGTTTATTTTAGCTTTTTTATATATATTTTTAGATTTTACAAAATGATTTTTGAACTAAAAACACAGAAAAAATGGATTAAAAAATGACAATTATTAATTTAAAAGGGGGAAAATCAGGAAATTTAATATATATCTATACTCTTCATTTTAATTTGATCCTAAAACAGAAAGTCGACACTCATGATTTACTTTCCCGGGACGCACAAAATGATGTGGCGGGCCAGATTTGGCCCCCGGGCCAACACTTTGACACCTATGCAGTAATCCCTCAAAAAGACAAGGCCACGATAAACAAAAAAATGCAAAGTAAGGTCACCCCTATTTAAAAAAAATAAAAATATATATATTTTTTTAATTCAGTGCCCAGTTCTGGTAGCAAGCGGAGAACATGGGCGTGGCAATCCCGACAAGACATTTCCAAGTCCACGAGTACTGAAGCGAGTGTTTGGGGCGTGGCCAACCAGATATTCAACGCCCCCCCCAAGATAAGTGAGTCCGGTGGGTCCACTGGGACCGAAACTCTCCAGCCATCGCGTCTGCTAGCCTGCTGCTTGCTCATGATTAATAAATTTTAAAGGAGCTTTTGATGGACAAGACCTCAAGACCTTGACATGAAGCAGCCGCTAACATGGAAGAAAGCTAGCAAGCAGACACCTCCGCTAACATGGAACAAAGCTAGCAACCTCCCAGAAATATACACATTGGTGTGAGGGTGCATCTTGGCCAGAGGAAGAACAACTTTCATTTTTTTTTACTTCCCTGGCTGCCATTGACAGTCCTAGACGTCCAATTTATTTGAATTAGAAGGCTACGGTGACACTTTCACCTTGATTTCAGAGTGAGGAAGAGACTAGCGACACGGCGACGTCTCGGTTTACACTCTCCTCTATGCCCCATCGCCCTCGGGCGGCCATTGAGATGTTGGAATGTCCCCCCGCACCCCCGTCCAAGCTGCCACGGGGAAAAGCCGTCCAGGTAAACGTGATCCTGGCTGTTAGCGAATTAGGTGGAGTGGCAGTTTTGTTTTGTTTTGTTTACGTATTCCGGAACAGGAGGTAAATAAGCCTAGTAAACTAAGACGCCATTATTTGAATATGGCCACGGGTCAATCCATCCGAGTGACTCCACCCCTTTTTCAACTGTCAGGTAAGCGCGCCCTGACAAAAGGTTTAAGTTTGCGATTATTCGCGGCGGAATTCGGCGTCGGGCGGAACGGTTTGCCTCTGCATAGTTGAAACCGGCGGCGGTTTGGCTCAATAGAAAACGGCAATGAAGAGTCGTTCGGTTTATGACGTGACGAGCTGGAATATGAAATTGAAAGTGGGTCAGACAAAAAAAGGCAGTGACAGAGAAAATCATTCCACCCAATCAAAAAAAAAAAAAAAAAAAATATATATATATATATATATACATATATATATATATATATATATACATATATATATATATATACATATATATATATATATATATACATATATATATATATATATATATATATATATATATATATATATATATATATATATATATATATATATATATATATAAATATAAATCACCATAACAAGACAGAGAGACAGTGATAAAAACATTTGGGCCTCCATTCTCAATAATAAATATGTTACATTGCTTCTCATATACTTCATCACGGCGACCATTCAACCAATCTCTGACCGACAACTGTCAAAGTGGCGGCCGGGGGGCCAAATCTGGCCCTCCGCATCATTTTGTGTGGCCCGGGAAAGTAAATCATGAGTGCCGACTTTCTGTTTTAGGATCGAATTAAAATGAAGAGTATGAATGTATATTAAATTTCCTGATTTTCCCCCTTTTAAATCAATAATTGTCATTTTTTAATCCATTTTTTCTGTGTTTTTAGTTCAAAAATCATTTTGTAAAATCTAAAAATATAAATAACAAAACTAAAATAAACATTGTTTTAGATCTATAAAAAACTGAATATTCCGGGCTTTTAATCCACTTTTTTTAATCCATTTATAATAAAAAAAAATCTACATTTACATGCCTAAAAATTCAGGTTCTAATGATAAAACTAGAGCAAGTTTCTCAGCACTGGGCCCATATGAGAGCCCAATGACAAAAAATAAATAAAACACCAAGGTGGCTATTTTTACACGCAGATCAAAAAAGTCCCAAAATAAACCCGAGATGCGAATGTTCATCGATTCCACAACGTTTTTGAGCGTGCTTTTCTTCTTCTCCATTTTTTTTTAAATAGTAAGTCATAATGTCGCCACTCCTCTCTTGGCCAAACAGTCGGCGAGAGTTCAAAGTTTACATGTGATGTCAACACGGTTAGCTAAACGTAGCGCGCTTACATTGGGCTAACCCACATCAAGAACTCGCCTTTCCGTGGTTGGCCACCACGCCTGAGGTGGGTGGAGCCTAACTGAGCTAACTATGGGCACCAAGGCAGGAAACAAACCTGAATCGATGGCTACTGTTTCATTTTCATTAAAAATCTAGCAGTTATTTATCAACAGAATTGCAAAAGTCAACCAGAAATACGCAAAAATCAACATGAAATTGTTCCATAATGAATACAAGGTGAATGTAAATGTGGTAAATGGCTCATGACATGACCTGGAATTCAACAGGAAGTGACCTGAACGGGGCGGACGACTATAAAAGAAACAGGAAGTGACCCAGAATAAAAAAATAAAAGACTCAGGAATCCAAAAGTGACAGGACATGAAATTGAATTTAGCCAGAATCAACAGGAAGTGACCCAGAAGAAATAATAAGTCACCCAGGAATCCAAAACTAACAAGACATGACCCGGAATTGAGTCAGAATCCACAGGAAGCGGCCCAAACCACATTGTCTACTTGGGTATCATTAATTTTGAATAAAAAAATAAAATGTTTTTTTTTTAAAGATTAAGCTCTTCAATATGGCCATCACTTGCAACAAAATGGATTTCATATTGTGTCTAGTCCCAATTAATCTATATAAGATATTTGACATTTCACCATTTTTAAGGTCACGTAAAGGTCACGACACACCCAAACATTGTTTGTTTACCATCTCGTGATTGGTGCGAAGTTCACTGCCAGGTCGACAAAAAAAAATGCAAGTTTGTGTCAAAATTTTGGGCAAAATGTTGCGTCTCGTACGGGCAAAACGAGATGTTTTGACGTTTTACAAATGCCTTTTATGAGCGTTTTGAAGCCGTCAGGCAGCGTTTGCTCATAAATGAATAACCGGTGGCGTCCATCTTTTTTTTGTCCATGATCAGATAACGTCTTTTTTTTTCTTACATTGAAAGATGTAATGATTAACGTAGTAGGGCGTGCGTTTTAGGATGGCGACATGATAACGCCACTTTTTTATGTACTATGACATAGATCTGACTGCGTGTTTGTCATTTTCAGAGGATCGAAATGGACAGATTTCTATTCATTCTTATTTAGAGACATTAAAATTTGTACAAATACTGTTTTTGAGCAAATATTCTCTTGAAATTTTGATGAATTTAGAAACATTTTTTTAATTTCAAAAAGGGAAATATTAAATATTTTCTTTGCTTTAAGTCAAAGGGAAAACATTGAATATTGATATTTTAAAAATGTGTCAACATTTTTTTTTCTTAATTTTTCTAAAGTTTAGATTAATAAAATATATTTTGGGGTAAAAAAAAACAACCTAAATATTCTGCTTTTTAGATTTCAAAAATGTTCATCTGAACTTTTTTTTTCTTAAAAAGGAAACCATTATATATATATATATATATATATATATATATATATATATATATATATATATATATATATATATATATATATATATATATATATATATATATATATTGTTTGTTTGTTTGTTCATTTAGTCTTTATTTCGATTCAACCTAACGACCGAAAACTTTATTCTGGAGCAGTTAGTCAGTTACTCCATGGTAGGCAGCCCTATTTCAAACCAAGCGCGGTCGAACAAATAAAACTAACATTTCCAAATGACACCATGCAAGTAGTCCCCGCTAAACTTCTAAGCCCCCTTCCAAAAAGTCCCCTTTCTAAGCCATCTCCCAACCAACGAGCAAAACTCGACATAGTCACCCTCACTACGGCGTTCCATCTTGAGCACCAAGCCCCCCTTCAGGAATACCCAAGTTGGCACCAGCGCCTTTGACTTCCCCAAGATCGACCAAAAATCCCAACATCGACCTGCCACGAAAGCGAGCGAGGAGAAACTCACCCTGACCGGAGTAGGGAAGGGGGGAGAGGGAGCTCAGCGGGAAGGCCGGTCAGTCAGTATGTCCTTAAGGGGGAAGGGGGAGCGGACATGGACTATTTCTCCAGGACGTCCACCGCCGCCTCATGGAGACGCGCTCGCCTTCACGTTCAGTGCGTGTGTGAACAAGTAGAGGCGAGACCGCTGAGTACACTCCCTCACAGAGAGGGGGGGGGGGCATTAGGCGGAGAAAAAAAATCACGCTCTTTGCACTTTTAACCCATTGGCTACCAGCGACGGTGAGGGACGTCCAATCCGTTTAGAGCGTGGGGGTCAGCGGGGTCATTGGAAAGCCATATGGGAAAGGATTCAGAAAGAATCAGTTCAATTGTGATCCATAGTGGGATCAGACTGGGATCCATATTGGGATCCATAGTGGGATCCATAGTGGGATCCATAGTGGGATCCGACTGGGATCCAGATTGGGATCCAGATTGGGATCCAGATTGGGATCCAGATTGGGATCCAGATTGGGATCCAGATTGGGATCCAGATTGGGATCCAGATTGGGATCCAGATTGGGATCGACTGGGATCCGATTAGGATCCGATACGCGCAGTATGAAAAAAACCCGGAACACAAAGGTAAACGTGACCCAGCACCCCCGAGACACTTGTGAGGATAATGACTCACATCCAAAAAGATTCCATCGGGACACCTGACGGCCATTTTTGCCAACATTTGCGACCCATTTCCCCAGACGTGACGAAACTCCAAACTGAGGAATTCCAGTTCTGAAATGAAAGGCCGCGTCCGTTCGTTCCATCATTTTGACGGCCAAAGTACAACATGTCAGCGTGATGTCATCGCTACGCCCGCCAGTTACCTACGCTTAGCGTGCCCGTGCAGCACTAGCCGAGATGACGTATGCATGATCTCAACGTGGCTGAAAAAAAATGTCAGCCAATGAGTCTACACCACGTGTCAAAGTGGCGGCCCGGGGGCCAAATCTGGCCCGCCACATCATTTTGTGCGTCCCGGGAAAGTAAATCATGAGTGTCGACTTTCTGTTTTAGGATCAAATTAAAATGCAGAGTATAGATGTATATTACATTTCCTGTTTTTTCCCTTTTAAATAAATAATTGTAATTTCTTACATTATTTTTTCTGTGTTTTTAGTTCAAAAATCATTTTGTAAAATCTAAAAATATATTTTAAAAAAAGCTCAAATAAACATTGTTTTAGATCGATAAAACACTGAATATTCAGGGCTTTTAATCCAGTTCTTTTAATCTATTTATATAAAAAAAAAATCTAAATATTATATCTAAAATGGTCCAGCCCACGTGAAATCAAGTTGACGTTAAAGCGGCCCGCGAACCACAGAAAAAATAAATAAACAAAACATTTTACAATTTGATGTGACCAGACAGAGAACGTTTATATTTGCCAAGGCAATCCCCAGACTTAAACCCAACAGAAAGCGCACTTTAGGCAATCCGAAAAATCCCAAAAATCAAATTAGACGTTGAACGTCCATCCACGTTTGGATGATCTAGCTAAAAGCTAACCATGGCGACCGTCGCCAAGGTGAGTTTCACTTTCCGCGGCTCAAGGGCGGGGATTATCTTGGTGGGTTTGTACACGGACTCGGGCCTCGTTGGTAAACAACACAGAACGCTAATCAGATCTCCTCCATCAGCTAAACGCATTAATGTGCCGCGATACTCCACATAGAGGAAGCCGCGGCTAACGGCTTCGCTAATGGCGCTCGGGGATCGCAAACATGGATCACGTTCTTCTAAGCGGGAAAAAACGGGCGGCGCCGAAAGATCGGGTTTCGCCGCCACGGACGGCAAACGAAGTCAAAGAAAGCAAACGCGGAATAAGGGGAAAAATGGCGGAAGATCCGATTTGAGCATGGTTTTTCCCGATCCAGAAAAAAAAGGGGAGATAATCTTTACACTATTTTGTTTTTATTTGCAGTAATCCGCTGGCAATGCGTGCCACGTGGCCCAGCGGCGGATTATTACAAATGCACTGGCACAGCTGTCAAGTTGAAGATGACCTCGTGGGTGGCATCAAAAAAGGGAATAAAATTATTTGGAATCCAAATCTGGCATTGAAATGATGTAGGTAGATGAATAAGGCACATTTTCATATGCTTTATATATTTTAAGACATAAATAAATGATTTCCTTATAATTTTCTCTCATTTTTGTGTGTTTCCTCACATTTTTTTATACAAAATTGGGACACTTTGACCAATTTTTAAGGGTTTAGTTGGTAGTTGTGTGAGGACCGTGGAACGAATGAGAGATTTTACATATAAAGTACACTTCTACTTACTAAATTTTCAAGTTATGATTTTTTTTTTTGGAACCAATTAATTTCATAAGTAGAGGTATGACTGTACATATCTATATTTACACGAGTCAAATGAACTTTGCAAAACAAAGATTATTTTGTTTTTTAAACAGCATTAATGTAAAAGTCAAGAAAATGAAGATAGCATTGCATTATTTGCGATTGGGACTTCCCCAATAAATATAATTATTGGAATTTTTATGACATGATGCTCGTTATTGGTTCCAATTGTTATGCCACCAACCCTTAGATATCGTCATCGTGCTATAAATCAGGGGTGTCGGACTCGGGTTGGTTCACGGGTCGCTTTAACGTCAACTTGATTTCACGTGGGCCGGACCATTTTAGATATATTTAGATTATTTTTTTTATAAACGTTTTAAAAGAACTGGATTAAAAGCCCTGAATATTCCGTTTTTTATAGATCTAAAACAATGTTTATTTTAGCTTTTTTTAAATATATTTTTAGATTTTACTAAATGATTTTTGAACTAAAAACACAGAAAAAAATGATTAAAAAATTACAATTATTGATTTAAAAGGGGGAAAGTGAGGAAATGTAATATACATCTATACTCTTCATTTTAATTTGATCCTAAAACAGAAAGTCGGCACTCATGATTTACTTTCTCGGGCCACACAAAATGATGCGGTGGGCCAGATTTGGCCCCCGGGCCGCCACTTTGACACATGTCCTATTAATGGATTATTTTGGTCGAAAGAGGACCTTAGAGAAGAAAATGCGGGCCCCTAAATTGAATTAAAAATAATTTATTTGTCGTTTTATGAACATATCAATCAAAATGCCATGCTAACAGATTCCGAAGTTAAATCAGTACTTACTTTTACGTCTACGTACTGTTAACACATCCCCAAAATGTGAAAATTACAGTTCGCGATGGAATGTCTGACATTTTGACAAGACGGAGATATCTGTAGTATTGTTTTTTTTCCTTCGCTACATAGCTACAGACACACGTCATAGTTTGGACAAAGTTTGAGAACGTAAAGTGCGTTGACAGCCCAGTTTTGGCGGATGTCGTGCGATTGGCGGCCGGGATGGGCCGGCCTGACGATAGAATTGGAATACCGAGAGTGTCCTAACACCTTTTGACTCATTTATTGCAAAAAAAAGAAGACATGTCGGCACTGGTCGGTAAAAAAATGTCCTGACTCAGGGTGAAGCTTGTCTAACACTCTTTGACGAACGTGTTCCAACGGATGCCCGCGTACGACTTTTCGCTAGCTTGGATTTCGGCCCCAGAAGCTTGGAACAGAAGGTCAAAGGTCGAGTGGCTTTTACGTAAGGTCAAGGTTCAATTCTACAAGTCGGCCAACTCGACAGGTGCGGTTTTGGTGAGGGGCGGAGTTAAAATGAGGGAAAACGTGGAAAGCTAGCTCCTCCCATCATTAGCGTCGGGTCATTACACGGCGACGTGGTTCGTTCTTTTGTTTTTGGGATTTGTGGGCGTGAGGCGAGATGGGGGGGACGCACAACGGGGGGCCGTTAAGCATCTGCCCCGCTAGCGGTGTGGCGGAAAACAACCCCGCCCCCGTGGCGTGGAGAGAATGGATGGAATTAACGTGCGGCGGTATGACCTCGGCGAGCAAGTAAATGTAAACAAACATTTTTTTACGTTGGTTAATGAGGCGCTCAATTTTTTAACGTGGGTGGAAGGCATCTGGGATAGGCTCCAGCACCCCTGTGAACGTTTTGAGGTTAAGCGGTAGAGGAAATGAATGAATTAATGTATCGAAGAGAATGGATGGAATTAACGTGCGGTGGTATGACCTCGGCGAGCAAGTAAATGTAAACATTTGTTTACGTTGGTTAATGAGGCGCTCAATTTTTTAACCTGGGTGGAAGGCATCTGGGATAGGCTCCAGCACCCCCGTGAACGTTTTGAGGTTAAGCGGTAGAGGAAATGAATGAAGTAATGTATGGGGAGATCCCTATCCTGTTTTATTTTTTTAACCGTATATAGTCTAATCAACTAAACTCAATTGCTTTTAGCCCCGCCCCATTAATAGGAATGGACATCCATTGGTGTCAATGGCAGACAGAAGGTTAAGTTATGTTAAGTCATGTAAGGTGTGTATATATATAAATAAATAATATTTGGATGGAAATTTTATTTTTTAAATTAAATCTTTAGATTTGTTTATTACTCATAGCTTTTTTAAATAACGTTTTTTTGCATTCTTGTATTCAATCACTCTCACTTTATGTTTTTAATTTGCAAATACATATTTTATCACCCATCACAGATAACATGTTGACAACACCAATGCTACAATTGAATGCAAAATGTCAAAATAGTCACAATTTTGAGTGCCAAGGTCTACAAGAATGTACTAAACACGTAAAAATTACGAAGAAAAAAAGTCTTATTACTGCTTAAAAAGTGCTGAATAAATAAATATATGCTTAAGAGAAATGTGCATTTGCCTGAACGGGTTATAACCAACCCTTACCTAAACTTCAGTGTTATCAAAACAATTTCAAGATTCTTAAGCCAAAGTAAGATTTGTGTAACTTTATCATTCAAATGATTAAGTTACAATTCAATTTCTGCCAGTTTAATGACAAAATATTGAGGTCCAACGATGGCCTGATATCACCTTGCCCCCCACCTCAACATATAAAAAGTGAAATGTTATCTCAGCAGCCAAAAATGGCTGGCTAGCAACCTCAAAACACTTTAGTTTGCCTTTAACCAACGTGCTCCTACTCTTGGACATCATTTATCCTCAGATTATATTTCTAAAAATATAACGGGCTTCGTTTAAAGTTGGCAGGTGCACGTGTTCCGCCCGGTTCGCCTTGACTAAAGTGCTTCGTAACAGCTGCCAAGATGTCGTCTTCGTCGACAAACACGGCGGAGGAGTACGAGTAAGTATACTCACCTTTGTGACGGTCATGCGGCGGACAGCGGAGGACAGCGGCCGCCCCTCCCGCGGATGGCACCGTGGAAAGCGGATTCCCTTCTAGCGGAGAGCCGGTGTCATCCCCGGTGCTCGGCGGTGCTACGCGCTGAGGAGTCGGGGGAAGCTTAGCGTACCAGGCGGGGGAGGATGAGGAGGGAAGAGCCCGGAGGGAGGGAGGGACGAAGGGGAGAAGAACTGGGCGAGGCCTTTTTCCTGTTTTTTTTGTTCACTCAAACAATAATTGTTATTAATTATTCATTCGCCGTTTTAAATAAATGTGCTTTAAAACAAAAAGATGGAAATTCTTTCGGATTAAGGAACGAAATGCAATTTAAATATCATACAATTTGAAATACTACAACTCTAACATAAAGCAATACTACATTAATCAAACTAAAGAATCATTTTAACAGTGAGCGATTAAAAGGTTTGCAATTAGGACTTAAAACATGTTGTGGAGAAAAATGCCTGTTTTTTTTGTATTAAAAAAAATGATTTTAATACTTAAGACCATTAAGCCTTTTATTGGGGAGTGGTTATTTTTGGTTATTGTATTATTATTATACATTTATTTACAAAAAAAAACATGTTTTATATTACAGCATATCAAATAAAGTTAAAACTGAATCAATGAAATTAAAAGGATTTTATTGTAAAATAGACACTGGTTAGGACCAGTAAGTTGATTTTTTTGTTTTCCAAATATATTTAAGTCATTGCATACCATTGACAGTGATAGCCGTCCAATTTAATGCCCGTGCTTAGGTTTCAGTGCTTGACGTCCAGTCCATTTTGATTGGATCGGGCGAATGAATGAAGATCCCTAATTGGGCGTGTCGTCCCGTCAACTACACGTAGAAGGCAGCTTGTTTAGGATTTAGCCAGCCACCTCTCTAAAACCAGGCCTTCCTGTGTTTGGCATTTGTGGGTTTTGAGCGGGTACTCCAGCTTCCTCCCACATGCCCGTAAAAAAAAAATCCAAACCTTTGGCGTGATTGGAGGGCGACCAGTTCAGGATGTGTACTACTGCGCACGAATGAATGACTTATGTGACAATGTTCTACTTTATTGTGCGTCGCACTAAATAAATAAAAATCTAAATTTCTACAACTGCCACCGTACCAAAGATCTTTTTTTCTTTGTCAGTGGTGTCGAGATGGAAAAAAGCAACCTGGCGGTGTATTTTTAGAACATACTGCAATGGTTGGCGCACTCTTCTTTCATTGGGAGGTGTTTGTCCCTCTCTAGCGTTGAACAAAGGAACTGCAACCTAAAGTGAAGGACACACCCATTAGTGACGTTAACGTAAATCAAAATCGAAACCAAGGGCTGATTGATTTCATAAAATTTAATTTACCAACAATTATAAGTCTTGCTTTCGAGTTGTTCCATAAATGTTTACACAGTTTCGCTGGATGACAAAAATATTAGTCATTTTTTTTACATCTTGTGTCAGTTTTGCAGCATATTGCAGAGAAACCCATATTTATGCTACTTTTTAAAACGTGTCAACTGAACTTTTCTTGTCGTTTTGAAGCGTGTTAACTACGAGATGACTTGTTTATAACTCAAAAAGTGTACGCATTGTCATGAACGAACGTGGCAACCTGCTTCTTCATCAAAGTCCGAGATTCCTCGCGCCGGCGCGCTAGTTTTCTAATCCTCGTCCTCGTCGTCTTCATCCGTCTGGTCCCGAGAGTCCAACTCGTCCTCGTCGTCCACCTGCCGGGAAGACGGGCTCTTAAAAATGCGCCGAGGAAAAAAGGGGCGAAACGGCGCTCGTGACGTACCGTCTCTCCGAAGGTTTTGAGTTTCTTCTTGAGGTTTTGGATCTTCTGGTCCTGGTCGGCCAGCAGCATGAGCAGGTCGTCCTGCTCTTTTTTGGAATCTTGCAGCTCCGTTTCCAACTTGGCCGTCTCCGTCTGCAAGATGGCCGCCGAGCTGGTGGCCGAGGCCGCCTGCTGCTCCAGTTGCGCCTGGCCCTCCGTCAGGTTCCGGACTTCCTCCTGAGGGACGGACGGAGATCCAGGAAGTCCATTTTTGGCCTTTTTTTTTTTTTTTTAAACGATTGGGTTATGAAGCGAGGCGAGATTTTCCACTCACTTTCAGTCGCTCCGTTTCGGACGTCTGAGCCGCTAGTCTGCTCTGCAGTTCGGCCATCTTGGCGGCGTCCGCTGAGGGGTCCCCGTTGGGGGCGGTGCCTAAAGACTTGGGAGGTTCATCTTAGTTAAAAACCCTCAATAGAGTTGCGGTCATTTAACTCGATGGCCACCATTTGACATTGTAAGCCAGGGGTCGGGAACCTTTTTGAAAGAGAGAGCCATAAACAATTCCTATTTTCAAATGTTATTCCTTGAGAGCCATTCTCACAATTTAATGGTCAAAATACATGAAAATGTGCCATTTTTTTTTTGTCATTTTACCACTTCTAAAGTACAAAAAGTCTTTGAATTCGTTTGACAACATTGTTACGCTGTTGCTAATCAATGAATATCAATGAGAGAATAGATGCAGAAGAAGCTAATGAAAAAAAAAAAAGTCAATGCCACAGTGCCAACGTGACGTTCCTATTGGTGCATTCCGGACTCGGCTCTCTCACCACCGGTTTCCATATTTTAGCTCAGAGCCATATGCAACCATCAAAAGAGCTACATGTGGCTCCCGAGCCATGGGTTCCCTACCCCTGTTGTAAGCGAATGAACGCTATTGTTAGGTAACTGCATACATTATAGTAGGTACGTTATAGAATGGGTTTCACAAATAAAGATGACATGAAATGACAGCACATCCGAACTTTTAGTGACTTCCCCACTTTTACCTCAGTTTGAGTTCTTCCCAGTAAGTCCTCATTGTCCATTTTCAGCTGCTTGATCTCAGCTGTCTGCGACTGAACTTGATTCCTGAGAAGCTCCAACTCCTGCGATCAACAATGAGTCATGCATATAAACCACTCAATCACGGCGTACCATTGTCAAATTTTAAATGACGCTTACCTTGAGGAGTTCCACGTCGCCCAAGTCCCTTCCTGCGACTTCACTTGGCTGTGACTCGTCCGACCGCTTAGACAACACACACAAAATAAAAAATGGTCCTCCACCTTTGCCCAAATTCAAAACAGTAATCCCTCGATTATCGTGTCTTCACTACTTTGTGATTTTTTTCCGCTATTAATTATTTAAAAAAAATAAGTTCATAAAAATGTGAAAATCCACGCGGAAACTCGTAAGCGGAAGCCACTTTTGCTACTAGGACTCAGCACTGAAGAAAAAAAAGGTTATAATAGGGGTGACTCTGCTTAGCAATTTTTCAAATATCACAGCCATGTTTGGTCGACATTAACTGCGATATTCGAGGGATTACTGTACAGTGGACACCTGGTTTACGACATGAATCCGTTCCAGATTTGGGATCGTAAGGCGAAATCGTCGAATGGCGGGCAATAGAAATTATTGCTATAGTTATAGAATTAAAGTGTAAATAAAGCATGCAATATTCTCAACAGAGCGTCTTAATGACAATGTGACGCCGACCAATAGCAGACCAGCATTGAAGTGACTCGACCAATAGCAAACCAGCATTTTAGGGACGTATGAGTGTTGTGTGTCAGACGCCGTGTTTGGATTTTGGAACTTTTTGGGGCCGCACGGGAGAAATTCTTGTTGAAAAATGTCGAAAAAAAATCATATTCCACTTCGTCACATGAAAAAAAACGGGACTACACCCTCCTTACCAGGGAGTCAATGATGGTGTCTTTTTCAGCAAGCTGCGTCTGAAGCAGAGCGTGTTGAGCGCGCAGCTCTTCCATCTCCTCTCGAAGTTGCGACGCCTCTTCGGACCGCACGCCGTTGACGTGGGTGCCGTCTCCCATGGTGCTGTTGGCCTGGATCGGGTTTTCTTTACCTGCGCGCCGACGGAGAAAGCGTGAGTCCGGGCGATTTTGTTAGTCGCGCGAGCGGTTGGAGCCGGCCAACGCACCCAGCTTCAGTTTGAGGAGGTTGTACTGGTCCTTGTGCTGCTGGATCTGGCTCAGCTGCTGGGCCATAGTGCTCTGCATCTGTTCGGAATCGGCGGTCATGGAGGACACCTGCTCCTTTAGTTCTTGGATCTTGGCATCCTGGGGGCAAACGTGAGAAATCAGTTAAAAAAGGGATACTATTGGTACTTGAATTTTAGGTATGTATGTAAAAATGTCAGCAGGAAAATGAACAAAAACAGGTAACAGTTTTTGGGCAGTTGCAGTAAGCCCTCGAATATCGCAGACAATGGCAAGAAGAAGACAAAGGACTTGGACTAAAACTCCCTTTAACCGGTTTTGGGGGATTTATATCAACCGGAGAGGAAGTATTTTCACTGAGTGTAGTATTTAAAGTATTTACATTTTTATATACATACGTTATATTTAGATATTAATACATTAGTCTTTTGATATGCTTATATTTAATAATATAGTTGTACTTGTATTTCTGTGTAGGGGCGAAAACATGTATTGTGGTAGTAATAATGGTGGTGATCCTACTTCGAGGTTTTCCGTTTATCGCAGCCTTGTAATATATAAGCATGCTGTTCAAAAAATATAAAAAATAAAAATATTTCTTATTTATTGATGCTCCAAAATGGATAGATAACCCTTAAAGTGATGGCTTGTTTAATTTCTCGTTCTTTTACCTGCTCCCTTATCAGCTCCTTGTACTGTGTGACGATATTGTCGTGCTGCTCCAGCGACTTCTTCACCTCCTCCTCCTTCTTCTCGTCTTCACTGGACTTGTGCACCGCCTTGGTTATCACCCCTGTTAACACACGAGTGGCAAATCCCATCTTGAACAAGGGTGACAAACTCGGTTTGGTTGGTGGGCCACATTCAAAAAAGTTAACCTACTGCAAGGGTGTCAAACTCGGGTTGGTTTGCGGGCCGCATTAACGTCAACTCGATTTCATGTGGGCCAGACCATTTTAGATATATTTTTTAAAAATCTGATTAAAAGAACTAGATCAAAAACCCTAAATCTTCAGTTTTTTTCATAGATCTAGAACAATGTTTATTTGAGCTTTTTTTTCCTTAGTTGGGGCAAACGTCTTTTTAAAGTTATGTTCAACATTAAAGTGGAAAACAGAAAATATTTTTAGATATATATTTTTAGATGAAATGCTTTTTGAACTTGGATTAAAAAAATGCAATTATTGATTTTTAAAAAAGGGAAAATAAGGAAATATAATACACATCTATATTCTTTGTTTTGAATTTGATCCTAAAAGAGAAAGTCGGGACTCATGATTTACTTTCTCGGGCCACACAAAATGATGTGCGGGCCAGATTTGCCCCCCGGGCCACCACTTTGACACCTGTGACCTATTGTATTTTCTCGCATATTAGCCGCACCCTTTAAAACTGCCTAAAAATCGTTGACTTTTACCATTTGCCCGTCAAGCAGAACCACCACAAAGTTTCCCCGCGTACTCACCCTCCAGTTCTTTGACCAGCTTGGTAAACTCGTGGTCAAAGAGCATCTGGTCCGGAGCTGGGAAAACCGGCTGGGGCTTCTGCGCGGCGCGCGAGTACAACTCGTGTTTGGTGACGAAGCCCAGCTTCTCCACAAAGTTCTCCTTGCCGATGCGCTTCTCGATCAGCTGCTTCAACTTCTCTCTGCCGGGGGGAAGCCGGGATAGGTTAAAAAACGGTTCTGTGGGGGCAGCGGGCCAATAGGAGGGGCTTACTTGGTGTAGTTCTCCAGCGAGTTGTCGTTGTAGTAAATGCAGATACCCAGCAGCAGGGCGCACAATCCTTGGACCAGACGTTCATCCTCGCCCAGGTTCTCCGAGATTTGCGCCGTCAGCTACGGCGGCCGTAGAGTCAAGGTTTTTTTGGATTTTCCCCGTGGAAAATATTGAAAATGGAGCTGGCCCAGGGTTGGGCAATCTTTCCGGCCCGGGGGCCACATTGACTTTAAAAATTTGACAGGCGGGCCGGGTCAGCACAAGATATGATACATATAAAAACTGCATCCGTTAACAGTACATATGAAACATAAACAGGAAAAAAAGGACTAAAGTATGAACATACTCATCACTCATCTGGGATTTATGGGGTGCTTTCTTGGTTTTCATCAGACTAAAAGGTCTGTTCACACATATGTAGAGCCAAATAACACTAGAATCCTCTGTGCCATCTTCTGGATGTTTGGAAATTTGGCTGCACTTAATGAAGCCTAAAACTCAGAGACTTTCAGGGAGTTGAACTTGTCACATTGGAGATCAATCAGTTCCAACTGCAACTCCTGTGGAACCGTTTCCGGGTCTTGTGAGAAAGGAAATGACACCAGCTGTCAATTTTTCCAAAATCACAAAACCGACGGCAGAATTGCTCATACAGGTCATCCAATGATTTCCTGTATTTTGACCGCATAAAAAAATATATATATAATAATTTGGACAACGTCGGCGGGCCGGATTAAAAGGCCTAACGGTCCGTATATGGCCCACGGGCCGCAGTTTGCCCATGTCTGAGCTGGCCGCTCACTCTGAGGATACAAAAGGGACATTTTCCTGGTTGTGTAGAAAGTGCGTGACGGCGATGGGGCAGTTGTTGATCCACGTGCACAGCAGCATGAGGAGACCCACTCTGGTTTGGACTTTACTGCCCTGTCCAACACAATGCAAGACATTTTCAAGGTCATACAAATAAATAAAAAAGAAATTCCATTAAAAAGCAGACATGGGAGATGGCGTGCATGTTAATGAAATTGGCATTTATGGCAGAAAATTATGAGATAAATGGCTAGATTTCACTCTGATGAAAAAAAAGTCATATCGGATGTTTTTGTCAAACTTTGTAGAAGTACTTCCATTAGAAATAAACTTATACGTTCACAAATAATGTCCTAAAAACAGGTTATATATATTTTTTTTTTCATACAAAAAGTTTGCATTCATGCACCTTTTTTTTCCATATTACCATTCTGTATAAACCCTGATTAGGGCAAATAAAGAGTGGTATACATATTTTAGAATAGTTCTTAAATGGGAATAATTATATGCATCTAATTTTGGACAAAATAAATGAAAAAATAAATCAAATAATTTTTTTATGGCCCTCAATTCCAACTCTAAAGTAGATTTTTATTCATGTCACAGTATTTAACCCTTTGCCTCTCAAGTGACCTCCAATTCAGTTAAAAGCTCATTTTTCATTGCCACTGGCAGCCAATGAGTTAAATGAGCACCCAATATTTTTTTTGTGAAGGAGGCTGTTCACAAAGTTAGCACAAAAACCAGCAAGAGAAAGACAAGGTTAGGTTGAGCAATGCATGCATGTTTTGCTACATCATAATTTTGCCATAGGAGTGGGAGGGGCCATTTTCCAATAGAACATCAAATACATTTTATATTTCATTTGGCTACTACATGCAACACACTAAAAACTACAGCATTTCATAACCTATTATGGTAGTTAAAAAAAAATCACCTTAGTCTCCAAATCGGACGCAATGGACAAAAAATAAAACAACAAAAAAATGGCTTTATGGACAAACAACATACAATTGGATTCTCGGAACGTGCAAATGTCATCGTATTGTAAAAAAAAAAACAGTCACCCCTCACCAATATGTTATTAAAAAGGTGCGAAAATGGATCTATTTTATTATGAACTCACTGACTGCCATTGAAAGTCAACCTGGCTAAAAACATGGAATAAAGTACCTGAAAAGCACCAAAAAGGGTGATTGTGCACCAGTGCGGCCTGATTATAAACCACAGGATAAGAAGGCGGAACCAAAAGTTGCTACCCACCAAGATCCCCTTGACACAAAGCTCTCAAAACCCACTTTTATCCTACACAAGCCAAGCCTAGAGGTGAAAAACAAAACAGGCTCAAATGACACACAAGCACACGTTGCACGCACTTTACTCACCCGCCGGCTGATCTTATCACCCTGAAAAATCACAATGTGACACTGCTCTAATCAATAGCACTTAACGATTAGCCACCAAAGAGTTTCTTCTCTGAATTTTTAGAGCCATGCACCCCTTTAAACCAGTGAAACAAACTACCGTATTTTCTCGCGTATAAGTCGCACCCTTAAAATTGCCTTCAAATCGTTGAATTTTACAATTTCTCATGTATAAGCCGCCCCCCGATTCCCTATTTTCACCTCCATATTCGTGGTTTTAATAGGGAGTACAAATGTGTTACTTTGAAGGGAAAATCTTAAAAATTATTGCATGTGGTATTTTTGAGATACGGTATTAAACGAAAGGATTGTCTGCTGGATTGGACATTCCTGAATGGTGCTGCCTGCACGTAACAAATTCAAAAAGGAAGTCATGCGAGCAGTACAACCAGGAAGTGTCCGTAGTGGTCTCGTTTGTCATTCCTAGGTAAGATGGCGGCGCCCTGAGCAAGCAATAGGGTGCACAGTTGATTGGATTGCATATTTGTTAATTCCAGATTTATTTTACACTTTTATGTTTTATTTTCTAAACTTATCTTAAAATGGCATCCTACTTTATTTGACTGGTATTCTTTATGGCCCTTTTCTTGTAATTATTAGAATTTCCAATTTGTTAAAAAAATTTACAAAAATGAGATATCCTTTTAGAATTTGTAATTTATTACTTTTATTTCATTTTTAGGTATATTAATCATTTCTTTCTTTCCCCCACGTTTTATGCAAAATAGTTTTTTTTCTTGAATTTCATTCATAGATGTCAAAATAAATTTTGTTAAGCGTTTTATCTGTTGATATCAATGACCGTATCGGCCGCATTGTCTTGCGTTATAGCATTTCGTGCATGTCAAGTCTAATTTATGCGCGTATAAGCCGTACCCTCGATTCAGTCATCGTTTTTTTGAGCGACAAATACGGCGTATATGCGAGAAAATACGGTAATTGCTACCCGCCTACCTGGGAGAGGATGTTGGTGCACTGCTGCAGCAAGGAGACCGGAGGCTTCCCCAGACTGGTGGCTAGCTGGACCCGCAGCAACTGCTCCTTCTGAGTGAAGTTGTCCTGCAGGGCGTGCGCCAGCGCCACCGCCGCGCACCAATTGGACAAGGAGTCGGTGGAGAAGAGGCCGCCGCACAGCAGCTGGCCGGCCGAGATGGAGTTGGCTGCGGGGAGGCATGCGAGAGCACGTGTCACGATTGTGCTCGCTCGCCGGATGCGCGCCGCGATGCGTGCGACTGACCGTCGATGGTGGACGGCAAAAGCGTGGCCACGATCTCCCCTTGGCCTTTTTCATTCTTGTACAGGAAACACTGGAAGCAGTAGAGCACGGCGCAGCGGAGCACGAAGGGTTGTCGCTCGTTGACCATGGACATGAGCAGGACTACGATGGCGGGTCTGAATGATGAGAGGACATTCATTTCAGTCAATTTCATTAAAAAAATATATATATACAATTTTTTTTTTTTTTGAAATCACAAAATGGCATATTGAAATTGTAATATTTTTTGCATTTTGATTAAATTATCTTATAATTGTTTTTACAATTTTTTTAAACTATTGATCCACATCGATTGTCCTTAATTGTGAACATATGGCAGATGACAGATATTGGCGTTTCACACTTGAGTAATTTTGAAGACTAAACATACTTTAATAGAATGAATATTCAGTTTGCTAGCGCTGGTGAAGCTAATTCTTCTGTCGGACTTTGGGATTAAAAAAAAAATATTAATAGGCCACTGTGTGATGCTTAGTACAACTACAAAACCCTAAAACTAAATTTCAGGGTTTATAAATGTATTTTTTTCTTAGGCCGCTATGCTAGCATGCTGCAAGCTGAGTTTTTTTAGTAGATTCTGTGTGATAATTATCCACAGCGGATTACAACGAGGTTTCTATGCTAGGACTAGCGCTGTTAGCTGTCCGATGTTATCAATAACATTGTTTATCTTCACATTTGGTGGGTGTGGTTTATATTCTCGTGAGCATTTTAATCCCGAATATCATGCCGTTGAATTTCCATGTCTCACCTGGGTGGGTTCGATGGCGCGTTGACTGAAGCGAAGTAATCCTGATTAACCTGCGAGCCTCTGATGACTTCAGACACAGTGTTGATGGTCTGTAAGAACGCGGCGACGAGACGTTTTGAGGCAGGGCAGACCCACTTTGCACCGTCGCGCGCTATCGACGCCAACCGACCTCGGTGAGGATGTCCGCCGGCACGCCGGTGGCCATGAGGATTGTGCACAGCTGCTGCAGCAGGCCGCACTGGTACATGGACCTTTGACAACTGGCCGTCGCTCCCGGAGAGTTCACCGGAGACACCATCACTCGCACCAGCTGGGATGACATCATCGATGTGACGCCAGAGGCTTATCACGATGGATAGCAAAAAACCCGACGAGGGCGTGGTACGGAACCTGCAGCATGAGGTGGAGGTTGGTGACCTTCTGCGCCGACCATCCCGAGTTGTCGTCGCCGACCTCGAACCACGGTTTCATGCGCTGGATGAAGGAGCCCTCCTTGAAAAAGTTCTGGTTGGAGCTGTTGTTCTTGAGGAGGTTGCGCAAGAGCAGCAGGCAGTCCTCCACCACGATCCCTGCGCACCAAAAACGGTTGATTTAGTGACGCTTGTTTGGAGGGAATAGAGCAGCGTTTCACTCGTACCTCCGTCGCTGCTGCCCTCTTCTGTGATGATATCCAGGAGGCGCTCAAAGGCGTTTTCAAAGGCCACAATCTTCTGGATGGCTGCATTGCCTTTGGTCAGCTGCTGGAGCAACAGTAAGCCCTGTGGGGGTGAAACATTGGTTTGAATACCTACCAAGAAATTATGCACCTCATGACACCATCTTTGATTGTACTTTTGCATCAAAGAGACACATTAAACTAATATACACAGTAATAGATAGATATAGTAATTCATTATGATCTAATGTAGTTTTCTCAATTTAAATTTAAACGAATGAGGGTTTGCTTACTTGTTTTTAAAAACAATATAATATAGATATAGTAATTGATTAAAATATAAAGTAGTTTTCTCCATTTAAATTTAAACGAATGAGGGTTTTGCTTACTTGTTTTTAAAAACAATATAATATAGAAATAGTAATTCAGTAATATCTAAAGTATTTTTCTCCATTTAAATTTAAACAAATGAGGGTTTTGCTTACTTGTTTTTAAAAACAATGTAATAGATATAGTAATTCATTAAGATCTAACTAAAGTAGTTTTCTCCATTTAAATTTAAACAAATGAGGGTTTTGCTTACTTGTTTTTAAAAACAATATAATATAGATATACTAATTCATTAAGAACTAAAGTAGTTTTCTCCATTTAAATTTAAACGAATGAGGGTTTACTTACTTGTTTTTAAAAACAATAATAGGAATAATAATAATAAGCAGCAGCTGTTGGTAATCACTTTTTCTGCGTTTGGAGCCTAAGAAAAAGCAATTTCCTCTCTTTAGATTTTTAATTCATTACAAAAATTGTATACTATACTGTAAATCAGAATAGCAATGTGGCAATCATTGCTAAAATCGGAGTGTTATGTAGCACTGCCGCTATGGCAGCTAAAATGCTAAATGTAAAATTATAAAGCGCTCACGTCGTTGCGGATGACTTCTCTGGAATCGGCCAGCAGGTCCATCAATCTGGAGACGCCTGCGAGTGCAAAGAAAAGCTGTACACAGAGTAGAAACAGCTTTGGCCACGCATTGCCGACGTACCCATGGGGCTGACCAAAATGATGCTCTGCAGCTGGACGCACTGGTTCCTCAGCAGGGCCGTCAGCAGCTTCACGGCAGGCCAACGTACGTGAAAGTCAAACTCCTGCAAAGATAACGCATGTTCTCCTCACGAGGCCAAATCTCGGCTTTTCCACCGAGTACCTCCAGCATGGTGAGAAGCAACGTGATGTGTTCAGGGTCCTGGATGAAAGCCTCTGTGAATTTAGCACCCAGGTCATCAGTCTGCTTCTGTGCAGTCTCATCTGTGCCCCAAAAAAGAGAGGAAATTTCAGGTGGGTCTTGCCAGAAGCAAACAGAATAAAAGTTCTGCTAAAATTCAACTAAAGCAAAAGTAAATAGATCGGGAGTTGCTCAGTTATGAATTGTTTTCAGATAGAATAAGGTTCAGGCTGCAGGATTATGGGTGAAGAGGGCAATCATGCAGAGTAAAAAGGTTTTACCTTCTGATTCGTCTGTGAGGTTAAGACATGGAAGAGAAGAAAAGAGATGATTTTTTTTAAAACACAGACAGAAGAGGACAATGGACACTAAACGACGGTCCACTAAACGACGGTCCACGTAAACAGCAAATGACAATGGTGAAGCTTCCATTTTGTGATTGTTGACGTGTTGACTACCTTGCTCTTCTTCCTCTTCATTGCAGATGATGTTGTAGAGCGTGTCTAAAGCGTAGCCGAGGATTTCGGAGTCAGACCTGTTGGATTTTACAGTGAAAATGTCAAAAACAATATTGCAATCTTCGGGAAAATGCATTTTTCCTTGCCTATCTGTCTGCAGGATGTTGATCAAGTGATCCATTGCTTGCGTGGCAACTTCCATTCGATATTTCTGCAAAAAGAAAGTGTATTTTTTTTTAGTTTAAATTTAGTTTGAATGATGACAGTTTCATTTTTTTTTTTAAACGTACCTTAGAAAGGGATTTAAGAGCGCGGACCGCATCCCTTCGATCTTCCAGTAGAGTTGATGAGGCAACCCTGTCGCACAATTTCTGGATCTGCCACAGTGAATAATTATTAAGCATTAGCAAAATATTTTTGGTATCGTGCAGAAACCAATTTTAACAAATTAATGCAAATAAAAACAATAATCATTTACTCAATGGCTGCCATTGATAACGACAAACGTCCAATAATTTGAATAGGAAGTGCCTGCATCTAATTTGCCACTCCCATTCAAAACGGATTGGACGTCTATAGCCGTCAATGTCAGCCAGTGAATTAATTAGCTGCTCGAATACATTAACAGATATATCTTAAGCAACATTCAAGTGTATATTGGAATAGCACTTTGTATTGCAACGTTTAGACATTTAATAACATTTAATGGAAAGCACGCCAGCTAGCAACATTAGCTTATTAGCCTTCAGCCGAGCAAATGTGAAAAGATGGACAGCTCGTACACTAAGTCGTAAAGTTCATATATAATTTTAGAAAGTCTTAAGTGGACTTTTAATGAACGAATTTGGGAGTATTAGGGAGTTAATACGAAACTAATGGCTGGTAGGTGGGGACAGCTTCCTACCGTCTCCGCTCCAGTCGGCTGCGGCCCGACAGCCTGGCCGCCCATCACTCCTCTGAAGAAGTTCATTTTGTGGAAGCGGCCCCTCCGTTGACAACGGCACTCCGGAGTCCCCTAGAAAAAGAAAATGACTAAAGTGTGCACGCAAGTTTTAAGTTTTGTTTTGTTTTTCTGAGGTGACAGAGCGACCCCGGAACTCCTTGCGGGAGAAGACTGCGCATGCGCGAGACGTGGCGATACGTGGCCCGTCGCTGGTAAATTTAAAGGGCCGGGATAAAATTATGTATGAATAAAAGTAGTTCATACTAAATTATAATAAATATACTAATTATCAATAAATGAGTTGTACCAGTGTATTAAACAAGTTAGACATGATGAAGGTGTTATGTTTAGCTTTAACCAAAGCCCTGCTTTGAGTCTGGGTTAGCTCTTAGAAATGATAATGATATGCAAAAAAAATGTATAATCCAATAATTTCTCAACATTTAATATCAAAATGTTCTTGAAATGTAAAACCACGTCGAATTTGGCAAAGACAGACTAGATATGACCCATTTCACTCTTAAAAATGCCTATCATACATTATTACAATTCTGCAACTCTAACGTCACCTTTCTTATATTCCTTGACAAGCTAAGAGCTCTGGGTTTTATATTCGTCAATAAAACTATATACACATAAAATAATGAACAAACATAATAAAGATTATAAGTCACCCACTGTCTTCTGTCTTGTTTTTTACATTCCTTTGAAAAAAAATTGGCGCTAAATAAGCGAGTATGACACATTTATGCCGCGACAGATATCAAGGCCGCAAAGCCCACTAGACTTTACTGACTTGGAAACATTCCAATTAATTAAAAATGGAATACACTCTCCACAATACGACTACTATAATACTTGTAGAATCACGAAGAGTGGAAACCAAAATATATTCAATTTGTGCAAAAGCTAATTTAGCTTTTACACAAATTTTCATTTTTAAATGACAGGCAAAGCGGAAAACACCAAACCCGATTTTGAGGTCCTTCCCGCTTGGCTGGCGTTAGAGAAATGACGTAGCAGCCATGTTGATCAGCTGATTCCGGTTGAGCGATTCGATCCAAAATGTACCTTCGATATGAGATTTAACATCTAAAGCAATGATATCCTCTTCAATTTGACCACGACTGACATGTTAATATTGGGTATGTATGAATTTATTTTGCCCCCTCGCCCCTAACATGGTGTAATAGCATTTTTGCTAAGTCAGTGGCTAACAATAAACATCACACAGCTAACGTCAGGCCCTTCAAGTTGCTTTGTGCGACACCGCGCAAGTAAACAAACAAACAAAAAATGTCTATTCACCTATATTTTAATACTTTAACGTGGCATAGTAGAATTTGGCTCTGGCGCTGGTTCGACTTTTGTATTTGTTTTTTAACCTATACTTGAAATTGTATGAGCATTACGGCTACCGTTGAGGCTCTCTTGACCGATGGACTCCCTTAGTGAGGAAAAAGGTGGAAAATACGTGTGAAAAATGCGCCTAAACTAATTTTACTGTGTTTGTGAGAGTGTATATTGTTAAAATGATGTTATTTCGTGTTAATATGGTTGGCTTCGTTGTGGAATGCAGCATAGTACAATTTCACATCACATAAATCACTATCATACGATACAAAACCAAAGCCTTTAAAGCCGAGGCATAAGAAACTTTAAAAAATAATAAAATGAGGATGACAATAAGGTAAAAACAAAATTTGAAATGAAACTTATCTACAACAACTCATGTTTTAAGTGCTTTGGCTAGAAAAAAAAATAGTAAATCAATCAAATGAATTAAAAATTCAAAGTCCTCACATTGGATTTTCCCTTTTTCATTCAAGAAAATGAAGGTCGGTAAATGTTTGACTTATTTTTCCTTTTCTCCACCCGCAGGCCGCCATCATGGACAAGATTCTGGAAGGCCTGATCAGCTCCGCTCACACGCTTCCAGTGAAGAAGGCCATCGTGAAGAAGGTTGTGGAGGCGGCCGAGAAGGACGTCGGGACGGAGGAATGCCGTTCCCTCTTCTCCGTCACCACTCGCCTCATTCTCCTCGGCGAGGATGCTTTCCAAAAGCAGGTTTGACAAATATTTACTCAATCGAATGTGAGGCCAGCACCAACAAAAGCTGTTACCGTCAATTAATCACTGATAATTTTCACAATGACCATATTTTTCGGACTATATGTCCCACCTGAGCATAAGTCGTGCTGGCCAAAAAAAAAAAAAAACAATGAAGAGAAAAGGTCACACTGAAGGAAAAAAGTCACACTGAAGTATAAGTCACATTTTTGGAAGACCGTTTTACTTCATTTGAACAGAAACCAAGAATAACATATGTTCAAGTAACCCTACTAAAATTCAGAAAAACTGGCTAAATAGGCACCTGTTAACATAATATAATTACAATATATAGTGTAAATAAACAACAACATATTGGGCTGTGAGAGAGAAAGAAAACATG
This sequence comes from Stigmatopora argus, assembly GCF_051989625.1. Lineage (NCBI taxonomy): Eukaryota > Metazoa > Chordata > Actinopteri > Syngnathiformes > Syngnathidae > Stigmatopora > Stigmatopora argus. Next base: position 17,706,968 of record NC_135393.1, read on the forward strand.
TACAGTGGTACCTCGACATACAATCTTAATCCGTTCCGGGACTGAGATCGTATGTCGAGCTTTTCGTAACTCGAGCGGACGTTTCCCATTGAAATGTACTAAAAACAAATTAATTTGTTCCAACCCTCTGAAAAAACACCAAAAACAGGATATTGGATTGGAAAAAATGTTTTATTTCTTCTAATTCGCCATCTATTAACAAAGTAACACATAACTAGTTGTTTAATAGTAATGAAAGGTGTTTAATAGTAGTAAAATTAGAGTATACTTCCACACCCAGAAAGCCCTCATGCGCGTTGTGCGTTTCCTGGTCGAAACTTGTCTGAATAAATCATTCAGTGCTCGTAGATATCTGTTATACACGAAAGAGATGCGGCAAAAAAGACAGTGGGCTACAATGATAAACAGCCTCTAATGTCATGGCCACCTGGCTTGGTCGCATCTCGAAATTTTGATCGTATCTCAGGGGAATTATTCGATCGAAATTGTCATCGTACCTCGAGCATGTCGTAGGTAGAGCTGATTGTAGGTTGAGGTACCACTGTACCTAAGTCGCCCTTTTTTTATTAGGCCCAGCCAGACTGGAAAAATAGAGTGACTTGTAGTCCGGAAAATACTGTAGTGAATGTATTTATTTATTTACTGTGACCTCCGCAGGTGGGCTTCCAGGTACTGGAGGCGTACGCTCGCTACCACCGCTCGGAGTTTGAGACGTTCTTCAGCAAGGACTTTGTGCTCTCCTTGCTTCAGCAAGGCTACGAGCAACTGGATCACAAAGACCCGGCCATAGTGGACTTTATCCACTGCGGTCTGCGGCTGCTCATCAGCTGCCCCGCCGTGCTGGAGCTGTTCGCCGCCGTCCAGGTGGAAGCGCTGAGGACGGTGTGCGAGCGGCCCGGCCCGGCACTGTGCGCCCGCCTGGCCGCCCTGCTGTCCGACTTTGTGCAGTGCGTCCCCAGGGACAAGGCCGGCATCCTCTTTTGCCAGCAGCTGGTCAGGACTATCGGCTACTTCCACTGCCTGACCAGTCAGGAGCAGGAGCTGGGCGAGTACGTGGCCCACGTCAGCAAGGTGGCGACCTTGCTGCAGAACATCTGGAAGGCCGAGCCGGCGGCGCTGCTGCCTTCCTTGCAGGAGGTCTTTGCCATCATATCTTCCACAGGTAACAAACCAAGTCTCCTGACCAGGTGGCTTCATTTTTTTGGACTTCAAAATAAATACTCGGGATGTGTCCATCGCATATTTTTGCGTGGGACTTCGAGTCCGAGTCGGCTGATGTAAGAATCTGACGATAATGAGTCCCGATCTGATACCCAGAAAAGTACTACAGTCTTCCCTCGATTATCGCGAATTCACTACTTTGTGATTTTTTTCCCCGCTATTAATCATTTATTTATTTTTATATATTTTTTTAAGTTCATAAAAATGTGAAAATCCACGCTGAAACCTGTAACGAAAGCCACTCTTGTTACTAGGACTCAGCACTGAAGGAAAAAAAGGTAGTTATAATAATCACAAATCCCCTTCTTTTAAGTTGTGAATCCCAAAAGTTGTTTAAAACAAATCCATAAATAAACTTATACAGTAAATGAACTTGGTCCCCCAATGCCATAAATGTAGTATATTTAATTGTGATTTTTTTTTTTACGGTCAAATTCATTTGGCAGCTAATGAGTTAAAACCTAAAAATGTAAACTAATACATAAAACACACACACACACGATCTTGTTTAAACGATTCCGATCCACTGAAAATGACACGATCTAACTCGATTTTTGATTTTGGGCCATCCCTAATATATATATATATATATATATATATATATATATATATATATATATATATATATATATATATATATATATATATATATATATACATATACATATACATATACATATACATATACATATACATATACATATACATATACATATACATATACATATACATATACATATACATATACATATACATATACATATACATATACATATACATATACATATACATATACATATACATATACATATACATATACATATACATATACATATATATATATACATATATATATTTAAAACGCCCATTTTTCGTCACGGTGACCCGTTTTTATGTATTTTTTTTTTGTCTGGCCCCTTCCTCAGACCCATCCTTCGAGCCTTCCATCGCCTTGGCCAGTCTGGTTCAGCACATTCCGGTCCAGATGATCACCATCCTCATTAAGAGCCTCACCACCGACCAGAACGTCAAAGACGCCAACATGACCAAAGCGCTGTGCAGGTGAGTGCACGTCGAACGACGACGACGACGTCGAGATATCGGGCCACGGAGGCTACACGCGTTGGTTGGGGTCCCGTGTTTTTTTAGGATGATCGACTGGCTGTCGTGGCCTCTGGCCCAGCACGTGGACACCTGGGTCATTGCTCTGCTCAAAGGACTGGCCGCAGTTCACAAGTTCACCATTCTGATTGACGTCACTTTGCTCAAAATTGAACTGGTAGGTCCCAAAATACGCTCCCATTCCTTTATTATTATTTATTTCAAAAGATATCCTCCCATGTAGTTTTGACTTTTATATGTCGGTCTCCGTTACTATAATAATAATGATAAAACAATCATTGTTCCAATTCAAATTTATTTTGAGTGTGGAAGACACCAATGAATTGTGTTCACTTTCGACTTGTATTATTTGAATGGAATGAGGCCAGATTTTCTAATCAAAATAAGAAAAATGTCATTCATAGTTCCCATTTCACCTTGGTTTTATATCAATACTACCTTTAATCAATTGTTTTATCTGATAATTAGTGTACAGACCCTGCCTTAGAAATTGAATGTCCAAAAATAATAAGAAAAATTATTTCCTTAGTGTGTTCCAAAAATGCACAAAACATAAGAATATCATAGAAAAGTTTATTTTCATAATGAGTCAACTTTTCCAAGATATAGATATTTTTTTGCAAATTCCGTTGTAATATAATATGCTAAAAACAAATCTAAAATTAAACGTCATTGAAAAAATATTGTAAATACTAGTTAGATTGAAATTCACATTTTGACTTGGATTATTCAAACTAATTTGTCTCGTCATTTAATTTTTAAGATTTAAAAAAAATAATTAAATAAACAAAATATACATTTAAAACGGAACGAGCGCCTTTTTAATGTAGTCATTTTTTGTTTAGCTAAATGGTCAGCGTCCATCCATTCACCGCCGCCATCTTTGATTTTTCTCACAGGTGTTCAACCGTCTTTGGTACCCCATCGTGCGAGGGGGGGCCCTGGCCGTCCTCTCCCACATGCTCCTGAGTTTCCAGCACTCTCCCGAGGCCTTCCATCTGGTGAGGAATCCCGCCATCCACCCGGCCGCCGGTCCTCCCTCTCCAATCCATCACGTACTCCTTTCCTTTGTCGTCTTTCCCAGGTGATTCCGCACGTGGTGCCTCTGGTGCGCTCGCTGCAGGCCGACAAGCTCGCCACCAGTAAAGCCTTCCTGTTCCAGTTCACCGAGCTGGTCCACTGCATGATGTACCAGTACTCGGGTTTCCCGGACCTCTACGACCACATTTTGGAAGCCGTCAAGGTAAACGAGGACCGCGATTGGCTTCATCATGAGCTTTCCTCCACTCATTGGCTACATTTGACATTGATTGACGACCAATCCATTTGGACTGAGAGGCACACGATACAAAACTGGGAAGAATTAAGGCCAATATAAAATATAGAAGTTTTGATATTTTATCAGGTTAAAAGTAGTAGTGGGATTGTTCTAAAAAGGAAATCATTTAAAAAAATGATAATGCATACTATATATTTAATTTTTTTCTCATTAATTAAATTAACGTCTGACAGTTCAATGTTTATTCCTTGATTTATTTTTCTCTTGACAGTAATCGTTTTCTAATTTGTTTCCCCCAGAAATTATATTCATCTTTGAAAGTCATTTTTCTCCTTTAAAAACCACTTTGCCTCACGCTAACAAGTTAGCTTTATTTATTTTTGGTGTTAGCCTCACGCTAATAAGTTACCTTTATTTATTTTTGGCGTTAGCCTCACGCTAATAAGTTAGCTATATTTATTTTTGGCGTTAGCCTCATGCTAATAAGTGAGCTTTATATATTTTTGCCGTTAGCCTCACTCACGCTAATAAGTTAGCTTTATTTATTTTTGGCGTTAGCCTCACTCACGCTAATAAGTTAGCTTTATTTATTTTGGGCGTTAGCCTCACTCACGCTAATAAGTTAGCTTTATTTATTTTTGGCGTTAGCCTCACGCTAATAAGTTAGCTTTATTTATTTTTGGCGTTAGCCTCACGCTAATAAATTAGCTTTATTTATTTTTGGCGTTAGCCTCACGCTAATAAGTTAGCTTTATTTATTTTTGGCGTTAGCCTCACACTAAAAAAATAGCTTTATTTATTTTTGGCGTTAGCCTCACGCTAATAAATTAGCTTTATTTATTTTTGGCGTTAGCCTCACGCTAATAAGTTAGCTTTATTTATTTTTGGCGTTAGCCTCACACTAAGAAATTAGCTTTATTTATTTTTGGCGTTAGCCTCACGCTAATAAATTAGCTTTATTTATTTTTGGCGTTAGCATCACGCTAATAAATTAGCTATATTTATTTTTGGCGTTAGCCTCATGCTAATTTAAAGGACATTTGCATGTGTTCTTGGCAGGACCTTCCCAAACCGAGTGAGGACAAAATCAAGCTAGTCCTGAATCAAAGCGCCTGGACCTCACAGTTCAACTCTTGCGCCTCGGGCCCGCCGCGGCAGGCCGGCAAGTCCGAAACGGGCAAGACGGGCTTGGTCAACCTGGGCAACACCTGCTACATGAACAGCATCTTGCAGACGCTCTTCATGGCCACGGAGTGAGTCGCCAGGGGTACGACCACGGGGCGAAAAAGCGGTTCGCGGTTCTCGTCCGGAACTCGGAATCCAACGCGCCTTTCTCTAGTTTCAGACGCCACGTCTTGTCACTGCGCCTCAACGGTTCCGGCACGTTAATGAAGAAGCTACAGATGCTTTTCGCTTTCCTGGCGCACACTCAGGTTGGCATCGGACCGTCGACAGGGCGCCAAAGCGTGGCGTTGATGTCTTTGTTCCTTCCCGTAGAGGGCGGCCTACGCGCCCAGGAACTTTTTGGAGGTGTCGCGGCCGACGTGGTTCAACTCCGGTTCTCAGCAGGACTGCTCGGAATACCTGCGCTTTCTCTTAGACAGGTATGATGTGAGATTAGAGGCTAGATTACAAGGGTGTCAGACTCGGGTTGGTTCGCAGGCCGCGTTAACGTCAACTCCATTTCATGTGGGCCGGACCATTTTAGATATTATATTTAGATTTTTTTAAATAAATGGATTAAAAGAACTGGATTAAAAGCCCTGAATATTCAGGTTTTTTTATAGATTTAAAACAATGTTTATTTTAGCTTTTTTTAAATATATATTTTTATTTTACAAAATGATTTTTGAACTAAAAATACAGAAAAAATGGATTAAAAAATGACAATGATTGATTTAAAAGGGGGAAAATCAGGAAATGTAATATACATCTATACTCTTCATTTTAATTTGATCCTGAAACAGAAAGTCGGCACTCATGAATTACTTTCCCGGGCCACACAAAATGATGCGGCGGGCCAGATTTGGCCCCCGGGCCGCCACTTTGACACCTGTGGATTAGACGCTAGAACCTTAAAAATAGCGTTCGAACTCCAGGGGCGGGGCTTGGTTTGGCCTACCTTGTCGTTGTGTCGTCCCTAAAAAAAAGTTTGCAAAATAAATACAATTAATATTCACTGTAATTCGTTTTTTTGATGAAAAGACACAAAAAAAGCAATTCAAAAATAAATAAGAACATCTTAACTGTCTTGGCATTCGTATTTTAAATTTTCTGGTGCAAGGACGACATCCACAACGGCAAAAAAAAGACGTCCCAAGAATAATGGGAATTATTTATTATTATTATTCTCATTTCAAGCCGGAGGGCCGGTAGTTGGGGACCACTGCTCTAAAGAATCGTTTATCAAAAAAAAGTTGTTGTTTCCTATGATAGCCGCTGAGTTGCATTCCGAAAGAAAGCGTAACCATGACAACTCTGACTCCTCCGAATTTAGCAATGTTTTTTTTTTCCTTCCGCTCCCAAGGTTACACGAAGAGGAGAAAACCATTCAGGTTTTGGAATCGGCCGTGTCCAGCGTCGACGTGGTCGACTCGCTCGGCCGAGACGCCGCGGCTCCCGCGCCCCCCGACGTGGGCGGAGCTCCCTCGCCCAAATCCGACGACAGGCGGACCCTCATCGAAAGGACGTTCGGAGGCAAGCTGGTGACGGGCGTCCGTTGCACGCACTGCGACGGCGTCTCCGAGAAGGAGGAGCCTTTCACCGACCTATCGCTGGCCTTCTGCCCCTCGCGGGACGACGACAAATCCGGAGAGGTCAAAGCGCCACTCCAGGGTTCCGTCAACGGCGGCGGCGGCGAAACCCCCGCGTCGGCGAGCGAAGAGCAAGCGAGCACAACGGCGCTGGCGGCGGAGAGGGAGGAGCCACCTTTGTCCGTGCCGGACCTGGTGGACTACTTCCTGGCTCCCGAGATCCTAGACCGGGACAACGCGTATTTCTGCGGCAAATGCGGCGGTCTACGGCGGGCGGAGCGGACCCTCAAGGTGACGGCGGCGCCCGAGTACCTGATCCTGACGCTGCTCCGCTTCGCCTACGACGCCAAGTGTCACGTGCGCCGCAAGATCCTGGACAACGTCACCATCCCGCCACGCCTGCGTCTGCCCGTCCAGCGGCCGGCGGCGCCCTCGCCGCCCGCCGCCCCGCCCGCTCCGGCGTCCCCGCCCCCGTCGGAGCCGGCGGAGAGCAGCGAGAACCTGGCCAAGAAGCTGAAACCCTCCCGTCAAGACGAGGAAGTCCAGTCGGTGGTTTACGTCCTGGGCTCCGTGGTCATGCACTCGGGCGTGTCGTCCGAGAGCGGACATTACTACTCGTACGGTCGCGACCGCGCGGCCGAGGGCGACGCCGACGACCAAAAGGACGGCTCCGGCCGAGGGGAGCGAGTCCGAGAGGACCCCAGCGCCGCCCCCGCCGTCGCCGACGACTGGCTGCTGTTCAACGACAGCAGGGTGACGTTCGCCTCCTTCCAATCGGTGCAGAACATCACCAGCCGCTTCCCCAAGGACACGGCCTACGTGCTCATGTACAGGAAACAGGAAGCGGCGGGCCGGGACGCCGTCACTGGCTCGGCGGCGGCCAACGGGAGCGGGCAGAGCGCGGAGCCGCCGCTGCAGAAAGAACTACTGGACGCCATTATCAAGGACAACAAGCTCTATCTGCAGGTACGACCGTATCCGGTAAAAAAAAAAAGCTTTATTTTTGATTTATTCATTTTCATCTTTAACGCTCATTCTGTCGCGGAACAAGTTGGCATTTAGCCGTGAAAATGCTCTCATTCGGAAACTAATCTTTTAAATGTTCAGCCATGTTCTATGAGCACATACTTGGTAATTTGAATAAGTGTAATGCTAGTTAGGCTGTAAAATCCCATCAATTTGCACCTTTAGCTTTGAAATAAGTCGCTCGGAGAGAGCAATTTCACGAGTCGCCGCTAGAGGGAACTGCGGGTACGCTGCCAAGCATTCTGACGCTGTTTTTTTTCTTCGCAGGAACAAGAACTGAACGCTCGGACTCAGGCCCTGCAGGCCCCGTCGTCTTCCTGCTCCTTTAGGCCCGACGGCTCGGATGACAACAACCCGCCTGGGAGTTGCGGTCCGTCCGGAGGGGGAGGCGGAGGGGGCGGGGGCTTCAACACTATCAGTAGACTGGTCTTCTAAGATGGTTAAAAAGCACGCCTGAGCAGAACTGCCGTCTTTGTGAACGGCGACGTCGGTGAAAGACAAATGTCGCTTTTAAGGATGCCGGAGTGATAAAAGGACAGAGTTTTTAGAAGGTTCTAACCTTTCTAATTTATTGGGATTTTATTTTGCGGTGAAATGTACGTTCCGTCAATCCAATGACGACCGATGTTCCAACGGATTGGACGTCAATGGCGCCGAAACGTGATCAGTCGCTGATTCCGCTTCTTACGTGCATGCTTTTTGGACCTTTCTTTGGTGTGGTGCTTTTTGTTCTGAAGGACTGCTGGGGTTCTTGGGCATTTCATAATTGTAATTCATAAAATATATGCAATAAATGCCATTTTTTTTCTATGATATGTCAGCGTTACAGGTAACGTCTGTTTTGAAGAACCAGGTGAGGTGTACATGACGATTTAGATATGCGCGTATCTCTACTTACAAAATTAATTGGCTTTCTGAGAAAAATAAGGAAATAATTTATTAATGTCTTAAAATTCAAGCATATGAAAATCTGCCCTGCGCCACTGAAATAATTCCGTCTGCAGCCGTTATTATGGGAGACGTAATAGCCGTGTTTGCATATAGAACATTCATTTGCTAATGATGACACTGGTCTTTAGACTATTTTTCTGGGTGTTGGTTGATTGGTATTTATTTGGGCATATTAAAGGGGGGGTATTATATTATATTATACTATATTTATTATTGGTTATTTTTTATTGTAAATGAGTACAAAAAAATCTTAATTTAAGAAAACCTATGTGATATTTATTACATTATTATTATTTATTTATTTAAATATATTATATTAAATGGGGGGTATATTAAACGGGGGTATATTAAATGGGGGTTCATATTAAACGGGGGCATATTAAAGGGGGGCATATTAAAGAGGGGTCATAATAAAGGGGGTATTATATTATATTATTGGATATTTTTTATTGTAAATGAGTACAAAAAAATCTTAATTTAAGAAAGCCTATGTGATATTTATTTCTTTTTTATATATATTATATTAAATGGGGGGGTATATTAAACGTGGGTCCATATTAAAAGGGGGGTCATATTAAACGGGGGCATATTAAACGGGGGGCATATTAAACGGGGGCATATTAAACGGGGGGCATATTAAACGGGGGGCATATTAAAGGGGGGGCATATTAAACGGGCATTTTAAACGGGGGGCATATTAAACGGGGGCATATTAAACGGGGGGCATTTTAAAGGGGGGGCATATTAAACGGGGGGCATATTAAAGGGGGGCATATTAAAGGGGGGCATATTAAAGGGAGGTGGTATATTAAAGGGGGCTGGTATATTAAATGGGGGGTATATTAAATGGCGCATAAACGGGAGGCTCAAAAAAGCAAAAATCATTTCATATATTAAATGGGGGTATATTAAATGGGGGTATATTAAATGGGGGTATATTAAATGGGGGTATATTAAATGGGGGTATATTAAATAGGGGGTTTATTAAGTGGGGGCAGTGGCGAGCTGTCAGGGCCTTCAAGGCCTTCTCTGCTGGCCTAAGAAATATCTGAATCATATATTATATTTTGTCCATGAATACTTATTAAATAATTCAAAATTGTCTGTTAGCCCCCTTTCATTGCCCCTGGTTGCACTACTTCCAGATGTGTTTTCATATTAAAGCATTTAACTAATCACATTTCAGCCATTATTTGTTGCCAGGCTCAGAAATCTGCCTCAAAGCCTTCACAATCAGTTCTGCAGGCTCTGCTGCTTTAAACATGCGTTGATAAGACTATTGCTTTAACCAATCAGATTTCGAGTTGGTATTGTCGCGGGCGTAGTGATACGTCATTGCTTTGTTGCAGGCGGAGGGATACGTCATTGCCTTGTTGCAGGCGGAGGGATACGTCATCGCTTTCACCAACTATGAGGCTAGTGATTAGCCAGAGCTACCAAACTGTATCTGGAGCTAGCTGCACAAGCAAATATATTGCTGCGTTGATTTAAAGCCATTTTGAAGACGGACTATGCCAGAAATATATGACAGGACAGGCTGGACTTTCAGCATTAGCTTCAATGGCGATAGAAAAGAAGGAAGAAAGAAAGGAGGATGGGTATTGTGTACAGTTAAAAAGGATTTTTGGTGAGTAAAATATGGCTATATTCCAAAATAGTATTTCAATTGTGGGCCCGGTTCTGATATCTGAAACGTTCCAGTGTTTGTATTTAATCACTAAATGCTGCTAGGAAGTGGATTTTACCCCATTTTCTGGCAATGTTTGCCGGTACGCCATTGACGTCCATCGCTGTCTTTTCCCGGGGAAATCACCCCCCTGGCCCGGTTGTAATGTCTGAAAAGCTCCAGTATTTGTATTTAATCAATAAATGCTGCTAGGAAGTGGATTTTACCCCATTTTTGTGCATTGATTTATTGATTATTTTTTATGTGTCGCAGCTGTAGCTGCAGTCGAGGCTTTATAGCCATAAAATAGTTTTTGAGGGTTGGATTGATTCGTTGAAGGCGCTACGAGAAAATGCACGGACCGCCACTGAGTGGGGGGTATATTAAATGGGGGGAAAAGTAGTACAACCCGGAAGGAGAATGTACATCAGAATTAAATAAGTGAGAAGAAATTGAAGGAAAATGCCTGAGGGGGAAGGTTATGCATCATTTAGAAACAAAGGATGGGGGCAGAAAAGTAGTTTGCGGGAAGACATAGATTGTTGAAAGGAGGTTAACATTAAAGATGAAACGATACACGCCTTCCTAAATGATTTAAATTGCATCAAACATGCTAAATGAACTGTCATCGATTTTAATAAAGTCAATTTCCGTCACAGCATGCACTGATTTATGCCCCTTGATAACGATACTGTACAACGCTGCCAACGAAGAATCCACTTCCGTTTATGCATTTCAAAATAATTTCGTAGCCTGTCTGCGAACACGTCTATATGACTTTCACACTAAAAATATAGTTTCTTCAGTTGATTAACATGCTTTTTGCGAACAGTCCTAAACGTCGAAATGTAGGTTTTAAATAATAACTTTATAAAAACACCGTCCTTACATGTTTACTCTGAAATGATTCATTCAGCGCTACTTATGGTCATGCGTGTCAGTGTAAACTTGACGCCGCCTTGTTTGGAGAGGAGGAGGGCGACTTGTGGGAAAGACGGAGTCTCCTTGTCAATCACAATTAAGGAAACACGGCAGGAGCGGACTGGTAGGAAAAACTCGGTCGGCGGAGACACTTCATCTGCGGCTTTTTTTGTTGCCATACCCCGTGGTCTCAGCGGCGACCTCCCACCTCTTTCACTACAATTCCACCACTACCGAAACTATGAACCGGCGCGGCGCTGTGGGACCTTCGCGTCGCGTTCCTCCAATCGGGAATCGCAGCACTTTTTCGGCTTTTAACTACTAAACGCACGACTTCCACAGAACTCGGCGCAGTTCCTATTCTTGGCAGATTTTGGGTGTGTGTGTGTTTTTTTTTTACGAAGAAAAGCGTCACCGAGGAGGATCATTCAACGTTTAATCAACATTTCGACACCCACAAGGCGACTTTCGAGGGACTGGCTGGTAAACTATGCCCCATTTCGAGGACACGAGAACAAAAAAAAGACGTGTTTTTTTATTACTGAAACGTGTGCGATACAATTAATGCTTTACTACACGATTGAGACCTCGTTTGCTTGTTGTTTTTGTTCAAAGGCACAAAAGGACACTCCCAAAGGGCTCCGGAAAGCTCTATTAGCTCGCCGAACTCCCGGACGAGGAGAAACCCAGCGAACAGCAGCCATGAGCGGGGGAGACGTGGTGTGTTCAGGGTGGCTGAGAAAGTCTCCGCCGGAGAAAAAGTTGCGACGTTACGTAAGTACTGTTGGATTTTTTTCCTCACTAAATAGACAATACCTCATTGCAATGTGTTTTGTTTTATCCCTGTTGTGACTCGGCGAGTTAAAATGGGCCGCCCCCGTTCCAAAGGGTCACTGTTTGTGTAGCGGGTTAAACGTAGTGTCATGGCGTTGATTTCCTCGAGCTTCGGAAGTCGAGTTGCTTTTGTCGGAGTTTTGTTTGCCTTGTAAACCTCTTTGAAGTGGGTGTACTTGAAGGGAGCACGTTGTTTACCTGCGAGCTTCGCGGTCACTCGTATTTGGTCGCACTACATAGTTTACCGACCTGCTGTTTACGTATGAAAATAACCATAAATCACGAGTCTCACCGCAAATGAGCTTTAGTGTTGATAGAAAATGTCTTGCCTGCACTTGCACACCAGCAAAATGAAGATATACATCGCTACATAGGTTTAGTGTTGCGTTCAAGACCTCGCGTTACCTTTTATTTAACCTGGCGTGTCTGCGACTGCTTTAGGAATTATTGATTATCTTGGATCTGAGGGGTGTGGATTACTTTTTTGGGGAGGCTGTTCGTGTTGCATTTTACACGGATGATAATCACAAGCGTGTAGTTGCTTTTGCTAAGGCCGAGTGTTATGGCAGGGTATCAAATTGTCTCGGGGAAGGAGTTGGATCGTTTTCTTGCAGTTGTTGCAGTGTCTCATCTCACCAGCAGGGCAGAAATTGTGTCGTTTTACGGGATGATAATCCAAATGGATAACACATTTTATCAGTGGTGGTCCGTGCATTTCCTAGTGACGCCTTCAGCAAAAACTATTTTATGGCTATAAAACCTCTACTGCAGCTACAGCTGCGACACAAAAAATAATCAATAATAACCTCATACAATTGAAATAATATTTCGGAATATAGCCCTATTTTACTCAACAAAAGTCATTTTTAACTGTACACTATCCATCCTTCTTTCTTTCTTCCTTTTATATCGCCATTGAAGCTAATGCTGAAAGTCGAGCCTGTCCTGTCGTATTTCTGGCATAGTCCGTCTTGAAAATGCCTTTAAATCAACACAACAATATATTTGCTTGTGCAGCTTGCTCCAAATACAGTTTGGTAGCTCTGGCTAATCACTAGCCAATCATAGTTGGTGAAAGCGATGATGTATCCCTACGCCTGCGACAAGGCATTGTGGTGTTGCCAACTCGAAATCTGATTGGTTAAAGCAACAGTCTTATTGACACTTGTTTAGTGCTGCAGAGCCTGCAGAACTGATTGTGAAGGCCTTGATGCAGATTTCTGACCCTGGCAACAAATAATGGCTGAAATGTGATTGGTTAAATGCTTCAATATGAAAACACATCTGGAAGTAGTGCAACCAGGGGCAATGAAAGGAAGCTAACAGACAATTTGGAATTATTTAATAAGTCTTCATGGACAAAATATAATATATGATTCAGATATTTCTTAGGCCAGCAGAGAAGGCCTTGAAGGCCCTGACGGCCGGCACACCACTGCATTTTATAGTACGTGAATATAAGCGATTCTCCGGGATAATGTCTTCCGATATTTCCCCATGTTGCACCAGGTACGACACTATCGTTGGTATTTTTTTTTTAAAAAGTTGCAGCGACAATAAACATAATTAGTGGGATAAGAAGTGTGTATGGTAGAAGTTTATTACTACCTGCGTTCAGCTTGATCATTTTTAGGTCAGCAATGTCTCTATCAAAATAGTTGTTGAGAATTTTTATTGAATTTTGGCTGCAAGTGATATAGCCATTCTTCCCTTCTCCTAACGTCACCCGATTTAGCTTGTTTTGCGTGACCAAAGCTGCTCATGTGGTCCTAATCCTCGCACTACTATGTTTGCAATTTTTGACCCAACAGCCCACCCCGGCGGGGCAGCTCGCACCTAACATATGTCACGGTTTGTCGCGTGGGGGAACAGTTGTCCTAAGTCAGGGGTCGGGAACCTTTTTGAAAGAGAGAGCCATTAACAATTACTATTTTCAAATGTTCTTCCTTGAGAGCCATACTCACAATTTAAAAGTCAAAATACATGAAAATGTGCCAATTTTTTAGTCATTTTACCACTTCTAAAGTACAAAAAGTCTTTGATTTTTTTTGACAACATTGTTACGTTGTTGCTAATCAATGAATATCAATGAGAGAATAGGTGCAGAAGACTCTAATGAAAAAAAAAAGTCAATGCCACAGTGCCGACGTGACGTTCCTATTGGTGCTCTCTCACCACCGGTTTCCATATTTTAGCTCAGAGCCATATGCAACCATCAAAAGAGCCACATGTGTCTCCCGAGCCATAGGTTCCCTACCCCATGTCCTAAGTGGTTACGTAGTGATTGCCTGCTAACGACAACGATAGCATGTCCATTCAAATTTTTGGACGTCTAAGGCCGTCAATGGCGGCGAGTAAGTGAACATTTTGGGCCAAAAATAAAGATCTCGTTGGCGTGAATACGGCCCGCCAACCAAAGCGATTTATTTTGACACGCCTTCTCTAGATTAAGATTTGCAAAATCTTCTTAGCAAAGGGAACCTCGAACAAACAAGCATTTTCTGCCGCATAGCCCACATGTCCAAAGGCTGAACCCGGCGTAAATTCGGCGAAAAAGGCGGGCGAGCCCAGTCGCCACCGCAACGCGCGTCCGTGAAATGGATTGTGGCGGGCGCTCATTAATTATTGAATGTCCATTACAAACAAATAGCCATGAAATATTCATAGCGGCCGCTATATTTGTTAGCTTTAGCCACACACTTTTGTCATGCACACCCGCGTATATGGTTACACGGGCGTTTTTGAAGGTACGACGAGTTGAACATGACGCCAACTGGAATGACGTTTGATTGTTGTTGACCGCAAACGCTTGTCTTGAGGGTGAATTCATTATTTTTTTATTGATGGAATGGATTATTTTTGCAATGATAGGGGGATGGACGTCAATTGCATTGTTGAATATATTACGCTAATTTTTGCTTTTTTTTAGTGAAAATTTGCTGAAAAGTTGTCTAGGAGAAAAATGTACCGTATTTTCACAACTATTCGGCGCATTGTATTTTTAGCCGCAGTGTCAATAACAAGTGCTATTTCTGTATTTTACACACACAAAGGACGCACCGTTTTTAAAGACGCAGCCAGGCATAACTTTTCCAACAGTGCTTTCCATGCTTCTTCAAGCTGTATTGATGTCGATGTATACAGGCCACAATCCATTGGGTGTATTGACAACAGAACTACTACATATCCCAGCAGTCACTGCGCAGTACTTTGTCTACGGGAAAATAGTAGTTGGTGTACCCTATCGACTGATTTATTTTATTTTATCGTGATAACAATTTTAGTATTGGTCCATATATTAAGCGCACTGGATTATAAGGCGCCCAGTCTATTTTGGAGAACATTTAAGACTTTGATGTGCGCTTTATAGTCGTGAAAATATGGTAATTGTCATTTTTGTTTGCAAATATTATTACAAAGATAATCATTTGCGTGCAGTGCCCACGCAAATCTGTTATATTATCATATATTTCATTTTTTTAATGACCCTACTAAAAATTAAAAATAATATTCAGTTTTATTATTTTTTTTAAATTTTATAAACAAATAAACTCATTCAAAATAAATAATTTACTCTTCTTTTTCTTAATATAATCCCCCAAAAGTCAAAAAACAAATTAAAAAAGGAGCATGTTAAAAGAATATTCACTATTCTTGTCTTTTTAAAATATAAAAAAATGTTTAAAACCAAATAAAAAAGTTATATCATATTTTCTAAACCTAATAAAATAACCCTCCCAAAAATGCGACTTACACTCCATAGCGACTTCTATATATATATATTCCTCCCCTCTTCACGTCATCTTCTTTGACCACTTATAGTCCGACAAATCCGGTCAACTATGACCCCCCCCCCCCCCCCCCCCCCCCCCCCCTGAAAAACCCGTTCAAATGAAGCATTGTGGGAAAAAATAGCCTCGGTGAACTCCGGCCAGATATACATGAAGCTACGCATTCCCCGCGCGCTTGTAAAAAAAAAACGGGGGTGTGTTGGGGGGGCTACTCCTTCAACCCAATCCGTCGCGGCTATGATTAACTTTGTCGTCCACGTCGGGCGGGATGGAGAGAAAAGGATGAGAAAAAATCCGACCTGACGCTAGCCAGCCTCCGCAGAGAGAACCAACCAAAGCAACTCTCTGTTCTCTTCTGCTTTTTCTCAGTGTTTTTTTTTGGTCCTCTGTTCCCAGCGCCTCTTGGCAGGCGGCAGGAATGTGAGGCCTTTCGCCAAAGACCCAAGCCTCTTGAACACAGCAATCCCGCACATTTGCCGTATTTTCTCGCATATAAGCCCGTGACCGGATGATTCGCCTAAAGACGTTTTGCCGACGGCCGTTTGACAGACGGACAGGTCGCCGAATGGACGTTCCGACGAACGTTCATTCGGCCACACATATACACATGTACATACGTACACTTATATACCCATGTATACACATGCATTTATCTACACATATATACACATTTACATACACACAGATACACATGTATATACATACATGTACACATATACACATACATATACACATGTATATACATACATGTACACATATACACATACATATACACATGTATATACATATACGTAGACATATATACACACATACATATACACTTTTACATACACATACATTTACACATGTATATACATATACGTACTTACACATATACACACACATAAACACATTTACATACACATACACATTTATATACATGTATATACATATACGTACACATATACACATACATGTATATAGATATACGTACACATATATACACATGTATATAGATATACGTACATATATAGACACACATACATATACACATTTACATACATTTACACATGTATATACATATACGTACGTACACATATATACACACACATAAACACATTTACATACACATTTACATACATTTACACATGTATATACATATACGTACGTACACATATATACACACACAAACACATTTACATACACATTTATATACATGTATATACATATATGTACGTACACATACACACACATAAACACATTTACATACACATATACATGTATATACATATACGTACACATATACACATACATGTATATAGATATACGTACACATATACACATGTATATAGATATACGTACATATATAGACACACATACATATACACATTTACATACACATACATATAGACATGTATATACATATACGCACACATACATTTACATACACATACACACACACACTTACATATACACACACACACACACACACACACACACACACACACACACACTTACATATACATATACACGGTACTCGGATGATTCGATATACGTCCATTCGCCCATCAGCTCAAAATGCTCTCAAATTCGGTCAAATCCAGCCGAAAACAGCGTTTAATGATTAAATACAAATACTAGTAATACTACTAATTCGGCGAGGTACCACTGTAGTTTGTTCTACTGGTTTAAAGGGAGGTGTCTAATATGCGTGTGACCAAAAATGATTTCCCGTACGCATACCGTAAAATTAATCGAATTGTAATCGACGGTCCATCGCCATCAATGGCAACAGCCGCCGCCTTCGATAGATTGACGATCCAAACGGTTGCTTTTCTAGGCCGCTCGGTTCTCTCTCGCGGGACGGCAACAAAACGCGCCATTGTTATTTCTGCAGCGAGGGATCGCGAAGCCGCTCCCCGGCGCCCCGGCGAGCCTCGGCCGCCCCTTCCTGTGTGAGACGCTGATGGCTAACAGATGGCGGGTCAATGGGCGATGATATGGAGGAGGAGGGGGGGGGGGGATGTTGTTACGCTAGCAACGACGCTAGAAAAGGTTCCTCGCTAGCGGAAGGGTTGGCTAGAATGCTAACAAGACGTTAGCATGTCGTCTTCTTTGAATGACAATGATAAATAATATCTAGTATGGAATAAATACAGCTTTAAGGTCGGTCTGGAAGTATCACGTTGTTAGCCGCTAACAATTTTAGCATCGGTAAACACCTTTTTTCACCTTTTAATGGAAAGAGCTGTCTAAAATGATTGTTTTGATAGTTGAATCATCTTTTTTTTAATTAGTAGGTTAATCAGTTCATATGTAAATCAGGCTATTTCATGTTTTAGTACTTTTTTTTTAGCTGAAAGTGAACAACAAAAGTTATATGCTAAGGTAAATTAGGATTTTTAATTATTATTTATACTGTGTAACAATTTAGCAGAATCATCCGTAGCAAAAGCAGGTGTTTTAAAATATCTCAATGATATTACCACTAATAATAATTATTATAATCTGCTTTTCCTTAAAAAAATATTTACTGCCCCTCCTTTTTTTTAACTAAAGATAAGAGATTAGATAATTAATGATAAAAAAAGGACTAAGACTTTTTTTTAAAATCAACATCTCAAAATAAAATGATATAAGAATATTATCTTTTTTTAAAACAATTTTAAAAGGCCATGTACTGTTTTATATATATCCACATTTTTCCCTTCTATACAGATCTTATATATTTTATTTTATTATATATATATGTTTATTTTATTATATTTTTATTTTATTATAAATTATATTATTAAAATTTATATATTTTTTTAAATCAACATCTCAAAATAAAATGATATAAGAATATTTTCTCTTTTAAACAATTTTAAAAGGCTATGTACTGTTTTATATATATCCACATTTTCCCCTTATATACAGATCTTATATATTTATATATATATATATATGTATTTTTAATTTTATTATATTTATATATGTTTTTATTTTATTATATTTCTGTATGTTTTTATATTTTTAGATTGATGTATATTTATTTATTTTATCATATTTATATATATATATATATATAATATATTTTTCTAAAGAAATATGTTCAAAAGGATATTTTTGCATTTTTTTGCATTTTCCTTTGTTATTTTGCCTAATCATAAACATAATTGTAAAAAAATATAAATAAAAAAATAAAATAAAATAAATACCCACCACCAGTCTGACACCACAATGCCCAAAACCCGAGCCCGATTACCAAACAACACCCATTCACTGCTCCGTCTACCCGCATTATAGCCGCGTTAACGCCCAGCTCGGCCCGGCCAAGTCGGCGCTCGCCCGCTCGCATTGGAAAGCGTTCAGCTGTTGCTGCGCAAACACTTGCGCGCAAATACAGCTGGCTCTTTAACTATGCGGCGCTGTGAGATCTGACCCTCGCCGCCGCGTCTGCATCCCCCAATTTAGCCCGCTGCCGTCAGCCGCGCGCAGCCCCCCGCACCTGCCGCGCCACGACCGCCGCCGGCGTGCGCGCGTTTGTCCACCGTGGGATTGGACGCCAAATACCAACCAAATATCAATACCAACCCGTGTCATTTCCCAACTTGTTTTGAGTCAGACCACAGGTGTTAAAGTGGCGGCCCGGGGGCCAAATCTGGCCCGCTGCATCATTTTGTGCGGCCCGGGAAAGTAAATCATGAGCGCCGACTTTCTGTTTTAGGATCAAATTAAAATGAAGATGATAGATGTATATTAAATTTCCAGATTTTCCCCCTTTTAAATCAATAATAGCAATTTTTTCATCCATGTTTTTATTTTTTTAGTTCAAAAATCATTTTCTAAAATCTAAAAATATATAAAAATATTTTCTATTTTCCACTTTAATAAGGAACATAATGATTAAAAGATATTTTTCCCTTACTAAAAAAAGCTCAAATAAACAGATCTATAAAAAACGGAATATTCAGGACTTTTGATCTAGTTCTTTTAATCAATTTATAAAAAATATCTAAATATTATATCTAAAATGGTCCGGCCCATGTGAAATCGAGTTGGCGTCAATGCGGCCCGCGAACCAACCCGAGTCTGACACCCTTGAGTCAGACCCTCGGCAACGGTTGCCGTGGTTACCCTACTTTTCCTAGCCAAAAAATGCACAATGAAAATAGGAGTAAAATTCGTTTTCTGTACCACTTATCCTCAGTTACACAACATTTTATACAATCAAAATTGGGAATAAAAGTCTAAATAAGCACCTGTCAATGTATAAACTTTTTTATAGACATTTATAGGCTAAAAAAACAGCATAACAAGCTGTTAATGCTCAGAGTGTAAAAATAAAAGATATTTAAGTCGCAGGCTCAGCGAAACTGGAAAAAGAATGCAAATTAATGTCTGGAAAATACAGTTATATTTGATTATGTGTGATTTAATAATAGATATGTTTGATTTTGGTGGTTTTGTAGCCGATTTGGTTAGATGCCGTTCCTATTCAAGACGTTTAAGCATCTTTCGGTTTTGACGATCTGATATGGTCAAATCCCCCAGTTGGAAGATGTCAGCTAGAAAAAAAAGAAAAAAAATGTTTCAAGCTCCTTGTTGCATAACGACATTGTGCTCCGCTTCTATTCGCTGACATACGAGGGATTCCTCACATTCCCTTTCAACTGAAAGTGAAATGTCAGCAGAGAGAGCAGAGTGCCGAGCTCAGTGGGTGTTGTCCACTTTCTGGGGACTTTCTGGAGGTGTTTCGTGGAAGCTTTTGGCTCACAAACAAGCCCGGGCACGATTCCGGGCCTCTCCTCCCGAGGCTCGGTGTCAAATTTAATGGGCGGGGGCCAAATGCGGTCCTCCGCTTTATTCTGTGCGGCCCGCCAAAGTCAAATCATGTGACTTTATCTTTCTTGGCTGGTCGGGGGGTCCCCGGCCTGGGAGACTGGAGTTTGATGGGATGGGCTCCAGCACCCCCCGCGAACCTTGTGAGGGAAAGCGGTTGGGAAAATGAATTAATGACATTTTCCGAGTAGCTAAATCGAAGTAATTGATCATTTTTGAAAGGGAAATATTTTGCTATGTTTTTTTATTTTAAAACATTGTTTTTCACATTGACCTTTTAACTTTGCTAAGCCCCGCCCCCTGTTATATCTCCAGCGCATCACTTTAGCGGTGTGCAAATTGTTAGTATTTTTTTTAAATATTTTTTAAAGATTGTTAAATCTTGTTTTAAAAAAAAATTACATAATCATGAAATGCTTTTGTTTTCTGTCTATATATGCTTTTTTAAAATCTTTTCATCCCATAATCCCCTATGCATTTTTTTGTCTCTCTCTCTCTCTGTTTTAATTTGATGTTTATTTAAAAAAAAAAAAAAAAAAAATTTCATCCCATACTCCTGCAATGCATATTTTGTCTCTCTCTGTTTTATTTATTTTATTATTTTAAGCCCCGCCCCCTGTTATATCTCCAGCTCCATTTGTATGAGAGGACAAGCCCCGCCCACTAATTCAATCATGGCCAAGGCAACCTCTCACCCACTGCCAAATTGAATTTAGATTTCTTTTTGTTGAAATTATTGGATTAAATGCAGCGCTCCGATCAGTTAAGGTCCAAACCAGCCCGCTCGAAAACCAATAATTTTGTGTGGCCCAGGAAAGTAAATGATGAGTGCCGACTTTCTGTTTTAGTATCAAATTCAAATGAAGAGTATAGATGTATATTACATTTCCTGATTTTCCCCCTTTTAAATCAATCATTGTCATTTTTAATCAATTTTTTTCTGTGTTTTTAGTTCAAAAATCATTTTGTAAAAAATCTAAAAATATATTAAAAAAAGCTAAAATAAACATTGTTTCAGATCTATAAAAAAACTGAATATTCAGGGCCTTTAATCCAGTTCATTTAATCCATTTATTAAAAAAAAAATCTAAATATATCTAAAATGGTCCGGCCCACATGAAATCAAGTTGACGTTAACACGGCCCGCGAACCAACCCGAGTCTGACACCCTTGATTTAGAGTATCCAATCAACCTACCGTGCATGTTTTTGGAATGTGGGAGGAAACCGGAGTACCAGGACAAAACCCACGCACAAAATGCAAACTCCTCACAGGTGGATTGACCTGGATTTGAACTCCAGAACCCCAAAGCTAACCACTCAAGGCCCCGGGCCTCCCTTAATCCTTCAAAATAAAATATGTAAATGACGCAAAATGACGATTTCCGAACCCGATATCGTATCCACGACATCTCTAATTTCTCGCATTCCTTCGCCGCCATTCCGTCTCGGACCTTCCGGGACCTTCCGAGTCTGCCGCCGTCAACCCTCGTCGCTCACGGAAAGTAGGAGGGTGCAGTATTTGGCACGTGGGCGCCGTTTAGCCGACGCGTACCTGGGTATTTCTGCTCGCTTATCTCGAGGGGGGGTAACCGTCGCGTTTCGTACGTCGCCGGCGCACGTGGCGTTGAAGTTCGGTTGGGCGATGGTTGCCAGGGGAGGCGGCGTGGGTTATTTTCAGTCCATTGTGTCTACTTCCTGTGGGTCAGGGGTTATTGGAGCAGGGTGTTGCAGACTGGACGCGAGTAAAAAGAGGGGAGGGGAACCAAGGGGAGGGAAGTCGGCGCTCGCTCGGCAGGAAGTGCGGCCACACTCGACAAAATAAGGGGGGGGGGAAGGCCGTCGTTGCATTTTGCGCTCGGACTAAACCGCCAATCCAAGGATCGCACGGCCAAATGACCGGTAAGTCCTCGTTTGTTTGTCGTCTTCTCAAACGCGGGAGGTTATTCGTTAACCTCGTGTCGGAATGCTCGAGGAGGGCGAAAAAGTCTCGTTTTGAGTGGATGGCGGCGCCCGTTGCTTACAACACTTTGACGCCTTGTTTGTCTCGGGGGAGGGGGGGGGCGACCTTGGATGCCGCCACGTGAGTGTCCTCGGACCCTCCTTCCGACGCAGGAGGCGAAAACTTCAAGCTAGTCTCGGTAAATCCAGTGGGAAAGCACAATGTTAAAATATAATGTACAAAAATCATTTTTTTCAAATTTCGGACATGTGGAAGAACGGAGTGTCAAGTGGTTAAAAAAAGACACACTTTTAAAATTATTTTTGAAAATCTCATTTCTTGTTTAATTATGACCAGCAAAGCATTTCATTTAATTCAAGCCTTAAGTCAAGGGAGTGTAAAATGCAGGTTGTTCTGCCCGGCAACCAACCACTTTGTTGCTCATTCATTCTCTAAATCAGGGGTCGGGAACCTTTTTGATAGAGAGAGCCATAAACAATTCATATTTTCTAATGTTATTTCTTGAGAGCCATTCTCGGGATTGAAAAGTAAAAATATATGAAAGTGGGATTTTTAATTTTTTTGTCATTTCATCACTTTTAACGTACAAAAAGTCGCTTGACAACATTGTTATGCTGTAGCTAATAAATCGGTATTAATGATGTCATGCATGCTGAAGAGTAATAAAAAACTAAATTATGATTAAAGTAGGGGTACAGGTAGTGTCGACACTGCAGTGATGCTCTG